>NW_020837998.1:2169374-2348934 GCF_003676395.1 Aethalodelphis obliquidens | reverse complement strand
CTTGCAAACTACCTCTACAAGGATTAAATCATGTGCTGCTGCAGCTGCTGATTTTCAACACCCCCTGAAAGGAGTTCAGCATGGAGAACAGAAATGAGTCACTCTGTGCTCTGGGGAAACTGACAGAACAGGTCTTCAGATAGTTATATATTTTCAGGAGACGACTTTATGAGCCCAGTTCTTGTATCTCCTCATATCTAGAAAAGCACTAAGATCCTTCATGGTGACGACTGCTCCTCATGATTAGCAGAAACTTTCTGCAAAAAAAAAAAAATATATATATATATGCTAGATTGTATGTGCTCCCCCTTCACCAAAAGCACATATATACTGACCTTCCCCCCTACCCTTTGGGACAGTTTCTTAGAACTATCTGAAATGCTGTCTCCTGGGCTATAGTCCTCATTTTGCCCCAAATAAAACTTGACTCATAACTCTCATGTGCATTTTTTTTAAGTCAAAAGTTTTATGGCAACCATGAAGAAGGGACTCAGAGTGGAGTTCTCTCCTTTGCTTGAACTCTATGAGGGACCAGAGCCTCAGTACCAGCAGAGACACCTTGTACCCATCCAGCTCCTTGGAGAGTCCAGACGAATTTGGGTAAGTCTCTCTTGGTTCTCGGATCTCCCGTATTGGTTGATGATCCTGAGTTTTATTTGGTGGTGTATAGCAGGTATCTGCACCCTCCCAGTTGAAAGATACCAGGGAAATACCCACCCAGTTGGAAGATACTGGGAGGGGCCTGGTTGAAAGATACTGGGGTTTGCTCAGTTGTAGGAGACTGAGTGATCTGTGCTGAGTGGTTAGATAAGAGGCTGATCTGAGGCTTTTCCTCAATTCGGCTGCCTTAATAGAATTTGTCGGGATAAAAGTGAAGATATTTCATGAGAGCTTTGCTCTGAAGAAAAGGGACAAGACTCCTCCCAGCCAGTTACGGCTTTCTCAGGTGACTGAGAACTTTACGGGAGTGGTGGAGGCAGAGTCCTCATACCGTGCAGTGGTCCCATAGGGAATCCTACTCATTAATTAAAACACTTGCTCCTCCAGGGGTCATGGATAAGAATTGGTCTTTCAGTGATCCCAGCAACCGTGGTGGTCTTAGAACACCAAAGGGAGAAACTGAGACACATAAGAGGGATGAAACAACTCTAGGGTGATGCCTAGAGGAGTTAAGCTCACAAACAGCACACTGGCCCACAGCACAATTTCACTAGTAAATTTTATCTCTGACAAATTCAACTTTAAAATGGGAAATAGAGCCTCTCAAACACAGAAACAAGGGGCATCAGAAAGCCAGCTTCTGACTAACACTCCAGCCAGCTTTATGTATGTACAAAACTCATACTTGCAAGTACCTACTTAATTGGGGAAATTATACTAAGGGTGATCTCAACCTAAAATGGCCAAATTGGGGTTCTTTTGATATTTCAAAATTGATATTTTTGCAAGCAAAGTTAGAAAAAGCCAGCAGTAAGATCAAACAGACTGAATTGAATGCTTACTTTGATTGATATCTGGAAGCTTCTAAAAGAGTAAATGATAGAGTAACTTCTTGAAACTATATCAGAACTACAAAAGGCTACTAGCACTGTCTCTGATTCTGTCTCTCCCTCTGCTTCTCCCATGTATCCTCTTCTATTTTAATTGCCTGGCGCAGATGCTCTTTTTCTCTTCCAACTCTGGGCTCCTGCTGCTCCCCTTTCTCCAGGAAAGGAGGATAAAAAGTCAGAACTGATTATAGCTCCCTTTAAGGAGAAACCTATTAGAGGGAGAGGTGAACCATCTTCGGTGTTTACATACACACCCTGGAGCCAAACAGAACTTAGAGCCTTAGGTATGGAATTTCACGATCCAAGTCAGGATCCGTTGGGATTTGCTCAGGAATTTGAATTAACCATCCAGACCTACAAGCCCAGGTTTTCAGACCTGTATCAATTAATACAGCTATTAGTTTCTGAAAGCAAAGCAAGGGAATGGAAAGAGAAGGCAGGATGGAAACGCCCATTAATGGATTTTGAATCACATAGTCCAGAGGCTCACACTGAATGCAAGGAATTAGCTCAGAAATTACTCGAACTTATCCTAGAGCATTTTCCAAAAATACGTAGAGTGGACAGAGATTCAACAGTGTAAGTAAAGATCAGATGAATAAATTCTGGACTATTATGAAAGGTTTGAATGAATCATTCTCTAACCACCAAAATGATCCTTTGCTTAACTCCACTTTTTTAGAAGGCTTAGATGAAGATTTATGTACTCTAGTCAAAAGACACAATCTAGGGCTTCCCTGGTGGCGCAGTGGTTGAGAGTCCGCCTGCTGATGCAGAGGACGTGGGTTTGTGCCCTGGTCTGGGAAGATCCCACATGCCGCGGAGTGGCTAAGCCCGTGAGCCATGGCCGCTGAGCCTGCGCGTCCGGAACCTGTGCTCCGCAGCAGGAGAGGTCACAACAGTGAGAGGCCTGATACCGCAAAAAAAAAAAAAAAAAAAAGACACAATCTAGGTTGGTCTACGTTAAATACAAACACCCTTGTTACACTGGTTGACCAAACTTTCAAGACCATTAAAAAAAAAAAAGGAAAGAAGAGGGGTTATCTACGAAAATTATGAACCTTCAATTGTGCCAATTAAGTATACAATGCCTGTCGAAGGTTAACTGACCACTGTTTAATTTCCAACCAGTAGAGAAAGCTAACTTGAAGGAAAAAAGAAAATCACTTCACTGTTCTGACCCTGAGGGAATAAGACCTACTACAGAGCCTGATTTTCTCTCCCTATGACTTGAGACCAGAGCTCTCAGGATCACTTATCGTATTTGGATCATCTCTAAATTCCTGAGACTGACAAAAAAAAAAGGAGTGTGGGGAATTCTTTTTAAAATTTAACTTACTCCAACTGTTATTTACAACTAGTGAGTTTTATATTATGATATCTGATTCATGACTAAGTTTAGAAAATGAAGCTATGAGATCTCTCGTGTCTGTCAGTATGTTTATGTGTGCATTGTCTTTGTTTTTACCTTTGGGTGGTATTATCAAAGATTAATTTGTAAGTGAGCTCTACTTAATTGGATTATAGGAAATTAATATTTGTTTCCTTTATTTTGCTTATATAAATTCTCAAAAAAAAATACAGAAGGTAACTAGCCAGAATGAGTTACAGGTTCACGTGAACTGCGAAATAGTCAGTATTAAATTAATATCTGGTATTAATGTTTGTTTGTTGATCTAATTAATATAGACATGTCTTTAGAGTTATCAACATTAAGTATAAAACTTTTATTGTGCCTAGGTGTAATATATGCTAAATAATATCTCGTTATATCTGTTAAAAATTTGTCAGCAAGGAAAGTAATTTGATGTGAAGAAACTTTTTTAAAATAAATTTATTTATTTTATTTATATTTATTTTTGGCTGTGTTGGGTCTTTGCTGCACGTGGGCTTTCTCTAGTTGCGATGAACAGGGGCTACTCTCCATTGTGGTGTGTGGGCTTCTCATTGTGGTAGCTTCTCTTGCTGCAGAGCACAGGCTCTAGCTGCACAGGCTTCAGTAGTTGTGGCATGCAGTCTCAGTAGTTGTGGCTTGCGGGCTCTAGAGCACAGGCTCAGTAGTTGTGGTGCATGGGCTTAGTTCCTCCGAAGCATGTGGGATCTTCCCAGACCAGGGCTTGAACCTGTGTCCCCTGCATTGGCAGGCAGATTCTTAACCACTGCACCAACAGGGAAGCCCACAAAGGAAATTTTAAGGAAAGAAATTGTAAATGAGATAAGAGCTTTTAGATAAACTCTATTAAGAATAATTATGCTTTAGGAATGTCTATCTAAAAAAGTCTGTCCAGATTCTGGTAACTTGAAATTCTAAAGTTGTGCTAAATTAAGTGATGGAAGCTTATAGAATAGCTAGGTCATTCCTGAGTAAAATAAGATACTGAACATTAATTCGTGAACATTGGCTTCCTTTTACAGAGAAACAAATGGTATTTAGGACTATTAATGAATATGTTTGGTGCCACATTCTCTAAAGAAAGCAAATGTTTTTAGAAAATATCACTGGTGTTTATGTTCACCAATCTACAAAATGCTAATTTAAAGGACAGTTCATAATTGCTTACTTCTTAGTTTTCACAAGAAATTAAGGTTTTAAGATCTGAGGATTCTAATTTAAACATGTAATTAAAGCTAATAGAAATAATAAAGGTTACATTTCAGTATACAGTAGGAAACCAGGATGTGTGTTTTCAATAAAGAAGGTATGAGGGGGCTTCCCTGGTGGCGCAGTGGTTGAGAGTCCGCCTGCCGATGCAGGGGACATGGGTTCGTGCCCCGGTCCGGGAAGATCCCACATGCCACGGAGAGGCTGGGTCCGTGAGCCATGGCCGCTGAGCCTGTGCGTCCGGAGCCTGTGCTCTGCAACGGGAGAGGCCGCAACAGTGAGAGGCCCGCGTACCGCAAAAAAAAAAAAAAAAAGATATGAGGAAGGGAATTACATTTTATTAAGGGAAAAGGAAGTAGGTCTGACTTACAGGTGGCTGTTTCTTAATGGGAAGATAAAGTGATGGATACAGAAAGTGAGGAAAGGTTTGTGGAAAGTGGACCCTGAGAAAAGACTTTCGTGCATGGTCAGGATTGACTAAGGTTAAAATAAATTTACTTGAGTAAATGAATTTTAAAAGTAAGCAGGTACAAACTTGAGTTTAGTTTTTCTCTCTCTTAAGAGGACAAGATTTCTTAAGATATTTAATCACCTTTGATAATACATTTCAAGTTTCTTTACCTTTTAAGTGATCTGTTCTGTATTTGCCTTTGAAATCTTTTATTACTTTGGCTAAGTGAATACCTATTTTTTCACAGTGACCTGTGATCCTATCTGACTGAGTGTTCTAAACCCTTTTGATATGTTTTTTGACAAGACTTCCTAAATCAAATTCTAATGAAGTCCTTTTGACCTCTAGCTAACTTTTGGATGCTTCAGAGGGCCTCGAAACATCCCAAAGAGAGATATTAAACTAATTAGGTTCATATGGTATGTTAAATTGAATGGAAAGTATTGTCAAATGAGTTATAAATCTTCTTAGGTTATATTGTATGGTAAATGTTACTAATATAGAGATCCTAGAAATTATATGGAATTTCTAAAATTCTGATATGTCCTGGTAAAATGTTATCAGTCATAATTCTAGTTGTTATCTTAAAGTGTTGTATGTCACAGCAGTAACCAAGTTTCTTTCTCAATTTCCCTGAAAGATAAGGATTGGTACAGAACAGACTAAGTCAGATGACCTGAGGATATACTGGGTTGCACCTAATGGAAGTTCTCGGCTTAATTCTTATTTATGACTTTAATAATACTGCTAGCTACTTTAATTGAATTTTATCTGTTTTACAAGATTGTTATTTCTTGCATTACCAAATGTGTGACTGAGCCTCCGACAAAAATATATAGTTTTATATGAGATCAATGATTGTAAAATTGTAACTCTACACTTGGGAAAATACAACAAAGGGGAATTTTCCTGGACCATAACAGATTGGTAAGACAGGTGGGCCAGAGTCCTTAGTTATTGTTAAAAGACCTAGTCCAGTAATAGCACATTAAGAAGCCTATCAGTGAAATCTTCAGCAGACCTAGGAATGAGTATTCCTAGCACCATTCATCCTTCCTTTCATCCCATTTCATGGGACGAAATGGTCATGAAATACCTCCCAAAGCAAGGTCAAATTTATGACCATGAGGGGGCCTTGTCAACAACAAATTGGCACTGGCAAACTACCTCTACAAGGATTAAATCATGTGCTGCTGCAGCTGCTGATTTTCAACACTCCCTGAAAGCAGTTCAGGGTGGAGAGCAGAAATGAGGGCACTCTGTGCTCTGGGAAAACTGGCAGAACATATCTTCAGATAGTTAGATATTTTCAGGAGCCGATTTTATGAGCCCAGTTCTTGTATCTCCTCATATCTAGAAAAGCACTAAAATCCTTCATGGTGACAACTGCTCCTCATGATTAACAGAAAACTTCTGCAGAAAAATATGTGCTTGATTGTATGTGCTCCCCTTCACCAAAATCACATATATACCGACCTTCCCCCCTGAATCTTTGGAGCAGTTTCTTAGAACTATCTGAAATGCTGTCTCTTGGGCTATAGTCTTCGTTTTGCCCCAAATAAAACTTGACTCACAACTTTCATGTTGTGCATTTTTTTTAAGGTCACACTGGCACAGGACCTGACTTGGTTCCTCTTTGCTAAGAGAACAAGTTTACTTAGAATGCTGCTTTTGATAACAAATTGAGTGAACTATCTTGGCTTTAACTGATCTGTATTTATTCTTAAATATTCTGTCTGACCAAATGTTTTATATAAAAAAGAACTTTTTGATATTTTTGACGAACTTCCTATCAGATTCTAATTCAAGTTGCATTGACTTCAGTTAGCTTTGGGATGCTTCAGAGGGCCCCTGAGGTACCTCAGAAAAAAATCTTTATATATATATTAAACTGACTAGAATTGATTGGTATGCTAAATCACATGGAAAACATTGTTAAATGAGTGATAAGCATCCTCAGATTATACAGTATGAATAAATGTTACTTTTATCATTCATAGGCAGCTAAGCTGATGCTTTGCACAACTGCCAAATCTACAAGAAGAGTCAGAGAAAGGATGCTTTGACAAAAACAGGTTTCTGATAACTTTTAAATCATAATGATGAATTTGGTAAGATATTTTAAAGTGTAACAGAAACTTTGATTTCATAAAACTGTTAGTAAAAAAGATTAATTATATAGGACTGAGTAAACTGATGAATATGATTTCAATTTTTTGGTTTTGCCTGAATTACTGGCTTTTAATCTGTGTTTTCACTAAGGGGTTTAATATTACCTGCCCAAAGCTGATCAGTTCCAGTTCACAATCACCCTTCATCACCCCCGTATAGCAGGAAGTACCAAAGAGCTGTTGTCAGCCCTTTCCCCACAAGACTGTGAAATGGATATTGACAGTTGGTAATTGTAATAGGGAAGAACAAATCTGATGCCGTATTAGACATGTTTTTTTTTGTAACATCTTTATTGAAGTATAATTGCTTGAAAATGTTGTGTTAGTTTCTGCTGTATAACAGAGTGGATCAGCTATACGTATACATGTATCACCATATCCCCTCCCTCTTGCATCTCTCTCCCACCCTCCCTATCCCACCCCTCTAGGTGGTCACAAAGCACCAAGCTGATCTCGCTGTGCTATGAAGCTGCTTCCCACTAGCTATTTTATATGTGGTAGTGTATATATGTCAATGCTATTCTCTCAATTTTCCCCAGCTTACACATCCCCCTCCCTGTGTCCTCAAGTTCATTCTCTATGTCTGCAACTTTATTCCTCTCCTGCCCCTAGGTTCATGATAACATTTTCTTGTTTGTTTCTTTTAGATTTCATATATATGTGTTACTATATGGTATTTGTTTTTCTCTTTCTGACTTATTTCACTCTGTATAACAGATTCTAGGTCCATTCACCTCACTACAAATAACTCAGTATCATTTCTTCTTATGGCTGAGTAATATTCCATTGTATATATGTGTGACATCTTCTTTATCCATTCATCTGTCGATGGACACTTAGGTTGATTCCATGCCCTGGCTATTGTAAATAGTGCTGCAATGCATATTGTGGTACATGTGCCTTTTTGAATTATGGATTTCTCAGGGTATATGCCCAGTAGTGAGATTGCTGAGTCATATGGTAGTTCTATTTTCAGTTATTTAAGGAACTTCCATACCGTTCTCCACAATGACTGTATCAACTTGCATTCCCATCAACAGTGCAAGAGTGTTCCCTTTTCTCCACACCCTCTCCAGCATTTATTGTTTCTAAATTTCTTTATGGTGGCCATTCTGACCAGTGTGAGGTGATACCTCACTGTGTTTTTTTTTTTTTTTTTTTTTTTTTTTTTTTTTTTTTTGCGGTACGTGGGCCTCTCACTGTTGTAGCCTCTCTCGTTGCAGAGCACAGGCTCTGGACACGCAGGCTCAGCGGCCATGGCTCACGGGCCCAGCCGCTCCGCAGCATGTGGGATCTTCCCGGACCGGGGCACGAACCCGTGTCCCCTGCATCGGCAGGTGGACTCTCAACCACTGTGCCACCAGGGAAGCCCCTCACTGTGGTTTTGACTTGCATTTCTCAATGATTAGTGAAGTTGAGCATTCTTTCATGTGTTTGCTGGCAATCTGTATGTCTTCCTTGGAGAAATGTCTATTTAGGTCTTCCACCCATTTTTAAATTGAGTTGTTTGTTTGTTTGTTTGTTTGATATTGAGCTGCATGAGCTGCTTTTATATTTTGGAGATTAATCCTTTGTCAGTTGCTTCATTTGCAAATATTTTCTCCTGTTCTGAGGGTTGTCTTTTCATCTTCTTATGGTTTCCTTTGCTGTGCAAAAGCTTTTAAGTTGCCTTAAGTCCCATTAGTTTATTTTTGTTTTTATTTTCATTACTCTAGGAGGTGGGTCAAAAAGGATCTTGCTGTGATTTATGTCATAGAGTGTTCTGCCTATGTTTTCCTCTAAGAGCTTTATAGTTTCTGACCTTACATTAAGGTCTTTAATCCACTTTGAGTTTATTTTTGTGTATGGTGTTAGGAAGTGTTCTAATTTTATTCTCTTACATGTAGCTGTCCAGTTTTCCCAGCACCACTTATTGAAGAGGCTGTCTTCTCTCCATTGTCTATTCTTGCCTCCTTTATCAAAGATAAGGTGACCATATGTGCATAGGTTTATTTCTGGGGTTCCTATCCTGTTCCATTAATCTATGTATCTATTTTTGTGCCAGTACCATACTGTCTTGATCACTGTAGCTTTGCAGTATAGTCTGAAGTCCGGGTGCCTGATTCTTCCAGCTCCGGTTTTCTTTCTCAAGGTTGCTTTGGCTATTTGGGGTCGTTTTGGTATCTATACAAGTTGTAAAATTTTTTGTTCTACTTCTGTGAAAGACGCCAGTGGTAGTTTGATAGGGATTGCATTGAATCTGTAAATTGCCTTTGGTAGTAGAGTCATTTTCACAATGTTGATTCTTCCAATCCAATAACATGGTATATCTCTCCATCTGTTTTTATCATCTTGAAGAAACCAATAGCAAAGATCAATAAAACTATAAGCTGGTTCTTTGAGAAGATAAACCAAATTGATAAACTATTAGGCAAACTCATCAAGAAAGAAAGGGAGAAGACTCAAATCAACAGAATAAGAAATGAAAAAGGAGAAGTAACTACTGACACTGCAGAAATACAAATGATCATGAGAGATTACTACAAGCAACTATATGCCAATAAAATGGACAACCTGGAGGAAGTGGACAAATTCTTAGAAAGGTACAACCTTACAAGACTGAACCAAGAAGAAATAGAAAATATGAACAGACCAATCACAAGCACTGAAATTGTAACTGTGATTAAAAATCTTCCAACAAACAAAAGCCCAGGACCAGAGGGCTTCACAGGCGAATTCTGTCAAGCATTTAGAGAAGAGCTAACACCTATCCTTCTCAAACTCTTCCAAAATATAGCAGAGGTACGAACTCCCAAACTCATTCTATGAGACCGCCATCACCCTGATACCAAAACCAGACAGAGGTGTCACACAAAAAGAAAACTACACGCCAATATCCCTGATGAACATAGATGCAAAAATCCTGAAAAGAATACTAGCAAACAGAATCCAACAGCACATTAAAAGGATCATACACCATGATCAAGTGGGGTTTATCCCAAGAATGCAAGGATCCTTCAATATATGCAAATCAATCAATGTGATACACCCTATTAATAAATTGAAGGATAAAAACCATATGATAATCTCAATAGATGCAGCAAAAACTTTCAACAAATTCAACACTGATTTATGATAAAACTCTCCAGAAAGCAGGCAAGGAGGAAACCTCCCTCAACATTATAAAGACCATATATGACAAACCCACATCCAACATCGTTCTCAATGGTGAAAAACTCAAACGGTTTCCTCTAAGATCAGGAGCAAGACAAGGTTGCCCACTCTCACCATTGTTATTCAACACAGTTTTGGAAGTTTTAGGCACGGCAACCAGGGAAGAATAAGAAATAAAAAGAATCCCAATCGGAAAAGAAGAATTAAAACCATCACTGTTTGCAGATGGCATGCTACTATACATAGAGAATCCTAAAGATGCTACCAGAAAACTACTAGAGCTAATCAATGAGTTTGGTATAGTAGCAGGATACAAAATTAATTCACAGAAATCTCTTGCATTCCTATACACTAACAACGAAAAATCTGAAAGAGATAGTAAGGAAGCACTCCCATTTACCATTGCAACGCAAATTCCCATTTCTTTTACTTTAACCTTTGTATTCTATTGCTTTTGCTACAAGTTCATCACTAAAGTGATGTTGCCTATAGCTTAAAGTATACATAATGGCCCATCTCCGGGAGCCCTGCCCCCAGGCTTGAATGTTAAACTAGAATTCCTTTGTTCAGCTCACTGGGAACATCTTGACCCAGCCCACCTGTGAATGGCTGCAGGAAAGAAGAAATTAACATATCCCCTCATAAGTCTGGTTGAAACCAGGAGATATATGCAACAATGTATTACCGATATTAGCTTTTTTTGTTTCTTTCATTATCCAGTATGTGTGAGCCTCTGATAATATATATTTCCATATGAGATCAATGATTGTAATAGTGAAACACTAGATATGAGAAGAAGCCACGAGAGGGAATATTTTCCTTGACCCTATGAAGCTAGTAAGACAGGAGGTCCAGAGACTTTGGGCTCTAAGGCCTAGTCCAGTGATAGCACGTTGAGTGGCCTACCGATGAAGTCTTCGTCAGACCTGGGAATGAGCATTCATAGCACCATGGGATGAAATTGCCCCCAAAATCATGGACAAATTTATGACCTTGAAGGAGCCCTACCAGCTGAAAATTGACACTTGCCATCTACCTCTCCACTGCAGCTGCTGACCTTCAAAACCCCCTGAAAGGAGTTCAGGGTGGAGATCAAGTATGGGGCACTCTGTGCTCTGGGAATATGTGGCAGAACAGGCCTTCAGATAGTTAGATATTTTCAGTAGATTTTATGAGCCCAAATTCTTCAATCTTCTCATATCTAGAAAAGCATGAATATCACTAATGTGACATCTTCTTTGGCCATTGAGGAGAGAAATGCATCTGGAAGTAAAAATGGAGTAGCTGTGTCAGACTCAGAAGCCACCAGCCATTCTCAAAACAGTGTCTGCTGGAATAATTGTAACCAAGCAGGACCCTGTGGGTACCTCTGTCAAGTTTATGATTAACCTCTCTATCTGACATTTATTCCTTTTCTTGATCAAAACTTGTTCTCTTCAAGATTGAGGGTATCAAAGAAAAGGGGGTAATTGTAACTGAGCAGGACCCTATGGGACCTTCCTGGGACAGGCCTTTCCCCATATCCTCTGCTTTAGCTCCTCTCTGAAGTACCTAGATAATAGCATTTGATGCAAATTTCCTGAGTTGTTTTGCAGATGTGAACCCCCTCACACACACACACCAAATGGAAGAACTACTTAAGGACCATGAGCACATAACCCCAGGCCTCCTGGAGCCTAAGGACTGATAATGTTGACCCCTGTGACAGCACCCTGATGCCTCACCATCAGCCGATCAGAGAATTTTGCACAAGCTGATCACATACCCTGTGACTACCCCCTCTCCTGGCCTTTAAAAATGCTTTGCCAAAACCCTTTTAGGAGCTCAAGGCTTTGCAGGGCATGAGCCACCTTGTCTCCCTGCATGGCCTTGCAATAAACCTTTCTTTCCTCCAAATTCCAACGTTTCGGTTTGTCTGTGCGTCAGGCACACAAACTTGCATTAACAGATATATTAGCCTCCTTATCTTGGTTACCTAAAATACTCTCTATATGTAAAATTAGAGGAAAAAATAAGATGAAAGAACAGAGCAGGATGTAATTTAGTAATATATTAGATATAGGAAAATGATTGCCCATTCATAGTGGCTTAAATAAGAGGACGTTTCCAATAAATAAGTCAGAGAGTAAGATTCTGGCACCATTTTATTATGTTAATGAGATCAGTGCTTTGGATAGTTCTCTCTGTATTTCTCTTGGCTTTTCTCTCATGGCCTTAATATGGATACAATGGATGTATCTATTACATTCTCTAAACTGTGCTTAAAGGCAGGAAAGAGGGAGAGGCATGGAGCAAAATTTCTTCTTCCGTACCCAGGGAGGATATAATTGTCAAAAGTGCTCCTCCCCAAGCAAACATCTCTTTATATTTTTATTGGGCAGAACTGGATCATATACCCACCACTAATCTATGAATGGGACCACTTTCTCTGAGATCACGGGATTTCCAGCTAATACTTTTGAGGAAGGAAAATGGGTAAGTGGCTCTTGTGTAGATAGCCAACAGTGTCTGCCCCAGAAGGTATAGGAGGATGTGGACACACACATGTACACACACACAGTTTTATCCCTTTACTTTAATGTTTCCTTTCTAAGAAACTTTTCAAAGCCTCTGAGTCAATATGTATAGTGAAAAATAGGAGGTTAAGGAAAGTTTTATTAAATAAGTCTAAGGGAAGGCTGTGAATTTGTAAATTTACTTCCCATTTCTTTTCACAGTTTGTCTTCTGTGTTCTTAGCATTCTTTAACAACTTGATTTTTTTAAGCATCAATATTTAGATGTTGTTGTGGTAGCAAGGAAGGTAACTACACATGTTTATGGTTTCTTTGTTAGTATCTGCACAAGTGCAATCTTTTTTTTTTTTCTTAAAGTTTAGATTCAAATGTAGGTGTAGAGACTTTCTTCCAAAGGAACATGTTTCACTTTGGCTAGAAGGTGATAGCTTTAAAAAGGGGTTGGAGATGAGACTACTGATTCAAGAATAATTATTATCTTGTGAATGAAAAATCCTAATGTTATACACAAATTCCTTTGTATAGATGTTTTCATTTTGTTTTGATATACAGTTGACCTTTGAATAACAGGGCTTTGAACTGTGTGAGTCCACTTATATGCAGGTTTCTTTCATTAAATCCGTACTACAGTACTACACAATCTGCAACTGGTTGAATCCTGGATCCAGAATCTCAGATAAGAGGGCCGACTGTAAAGTTATATGTGTGTTTTCAACTGCACAGGGGGTGGGGAGGGAAGTTTAGTGCCCCTAACCCCTGAGTTGTTCAAGGGTCAACTGTAAACATACTTGTTGCTACACATCACATTTGTCCACAAATGGAAAAATTTCTGACACAGGGATTTAGAAGAACTGACAGATTTACATAACCTTTGCACCAGTACTATCTGTTTATTTAACAACAGTTCATTAGACATATAATAACATAAGGAGAATAAAATATTTGGTTATATATACAAAGATGATTTACATCATGGATGGACCTTCGCAGTTGAATTTTTCATACAGAGGAAAATGTATTAAAAATATTCTGCAGAAAGGCTGTTCAAAGTTTTGTGGGTTTTTTTGGTAGAGTGCTGAATTTCCTTATGATTATTATCTTCCTTTAGATGTATTTCACCAGTACATCACATTGTATTTCATCAATCATATTTGATTGCAATGCTTGATTCAAATAAAACTGTCACAAATTCTGCCTCTTGGGAAATTTATGAGTACTTTTTGTTATTGTTGATTTATTTTTATTTTTTGTTCATAGTTCATACTATTTTTCACTCTTTGTTTCCTGGAGGTTTTCCACAGCAGTGTTTTCCTAGGAAATCTGGAAGGACTGCCACTGACCTTAATCACAACCGATGTTCAGTGCTTAAATAACCACCATTAAATGATTCACTAAGTTGTGGTATAAATAGAGTAATAAATACTTTTAAAATGGTTTAATATTTGAGTATTTCATCACTTTCTATGATCCAGTTGTCCTACTTCATTAATATGAAGTCAAATGCACAAAATTTATGCTGAGAAATCATGGTTATTTTTCTTCTTCTTTTTTGTGTGAACAATACTTTATACTTCCAAGTAGAATGAAGTGTCAGAAAACGTGGTCTTTGTGCTCAGATACTGACACAAGCTATGGAATTTGGGAAGAGTCCTTTGACCATTGTTTTCTTATCTATAAATAAAGACACTAGTGTTAACTTTTAGTTTGAGTTTTTAGGGCTATATGAATCAAGTGAAACAATGTTTGTAAACATGTTTTAAACTGTATGTAAAATTTATTCTATGCATTGATAATTGCTATTTAAATGTATGATTGTTATGATACCAACTCAGTTGTAGATGTCATATGATTCATCTACTTTATGACTGTAGAAATTAAAAATTTAAAAACACATTAGTGTTCTTCTGGTCTGACATCTTTATATTTTCCTGAGATGGTGTTGAAGACCCCAAAGAATTATGGCTTATTAACTATATTTGTGGAGAAAACACTGGGATAGCACTCCTGAATGTTTGCCAAATAACCTTCTCTAACATCTGTGTTTAGAATGTGACCTCTCTTCTATTAAGACATAGTAATCCACAAGTCCCCCGTGATGATTAGCTGGAAATATCAGATACTGCATTACAGAGGAATCGTATATTTTGAAGCTTCTGTACCAGAGAGGTATTACACTTTCAGTGCTACCCTTGAGATTTTAAACATTTTAAGCATTTACAGTTATTAAATAAATTTCTAAATTCTAATGGCTATAAGAAATATACCCTGTGTCTCTAAGCATTGTGAATTTGTGACAAGTTGTCAGGGGAAGCATAAGTGCTATCTTACAGAATTCCAGAGAGATGAACAATATGACAATTTTTAGATGTTTTAAAACATTTTATGAAGGCAAGATACTTGAAAAACACACAGCCATACACAAAGAATTGACTGCAAATGAGATCTAACAGACACAAGACAGCTAATTCTCAAATTTTATATTTTTTTCTGCTACTTGGATACTGAATTTAATGTAAAATTAAAATGAAATAAGATACTCAATTCAATTTGCAGAGGTTACAGAGACCTTGAAGCCTTTTGAGTAACCAAATATGTAATACATTACCATGCGGTCAAATATACTTGGTAAAACAACATACATACTTCATGTTATGAATTTCTTGCAAAATAATAGGAAACAGGGGAGAGCAAATAAATTCATTTAAGCTCATTGTTTGCATTTTATTTATTACAAATAACCCTGCATTAAATCAATATTAATTAGCAATGTGGACCTGAGACAACTGTTTTTCATCAAAAATAAGAGGTATTTATTCTTATTAATGTCATTCTGTTACTAGTGATATCTCTCTGCTCTGCTAGAGGAATTTTCTTTGCTTATACATCAAATGGTCTACTTCTAGACATTTCAAAGATCATATAAGGAGGTTGCACATATACCAGACAGGAAAAAAAATGAATCTGTCATAGAATTTTAAAGTAGGAATGAGACTATTTTTAAACTACACTGAACCTTAATTGTTTCAAAAAAAGACATTATTAGCATTAGTTTCTTAGTTGAAAATATGTTCTACAATCAACAAGTTTCCATGAAGGTTTGTAGTAGTAGTAGTAAAGTTGTTGTTGTTGTTGTCATTGTTGTTGTATTAAGTGGCAGAGCCAGGATTTGAATTCAGGTTAGTCTGCATGCACATACCTCTTAGTCATTATGCTAAACTGAAAGACTCAAACCTACCCTTGATAATTTTAGTATTTTTTTAGGCTCTCATTCACTTATTCATTCATTTATTTCATTTATTCTCATGAATTCATTCATTTGTTCAACAAAGTGTTATTGAGTGATAACTATGTGCAGGTCACTGAATCTGATTCTCCATGACTCCAGAATGAGAATGACTGTTTGGTACAGTGATACCAGGATTACCCACCTGCTCCTGAGACATGGAAAATTTCCTCCCAATTTTGGCAATTGTAGCAGACTTGTAATTTTATATCAAAATTTGTTCTGTTCATTGGCATTTAGCTGGAATGCATTTGTCTGCCTTCTTTGAATTTGGATGTGGCTATGTAACTGAGCTTTCTCCAGTGGATGCATTTGTACCACAGCCAGGCATGGTCCATTAAATCCTTTTATGCCAGGTCTTCTTTGTTTTTCCACTTTCAGTTGACTGCAGTGGCAATTGTCCGGGCAAACTAGGAAGCTTTGTGTTGAATACAACAGAGTCTTCTTCACTTAAGTTCTTAAATTACCACTTGGAGAGAAGCTGCCTAGGACTGTTAAGTAAAAGAAAAATATTCTTGCTGAAACTTCAATTGTGATAAGATATTTTTCTATAGGTTACCACATAATTAGCCTATATTAAATAATACAGACATTAAAAAGGCCTCGGGCTTCCCTGGTGGTGCAGTGGTTGAGAGTCCACCTGCCGATACAGGGGACACGGATTCATGCCCCGGTCCGGGAAGATCCCACCTGCCGCGGAGCTGCTAGGCCCGTGAGCCATGGCCGCTGGGCCTGCGCGTCCAGAGCCTGTGCTCCGCAGCGGGAGAGGCCACAACAGTGAGAGGCTGGCGTACCGCAAAAAAAAAAAAAAAAAAAAAAAAAAAAGCCTAAAATCCTAGATTCATGGGTTATTTTTAGCTCAACAGAGTGGCATTAGCCATGGTCAGTGTGCTTTGTTAAGTTTCTGGTGGCAATTTGGCCCTTTATCATTGCTGAGTTGTCCTATGAGATAGGAAAAAACACCTCACCTCAAATTATGGAGAGGGCTATTAGTGTTGCCACCTACTGACCGACATATATCTGTAAAATAGATTAACTAATGTGTCACATATTCCATCTAATTATATTTCCTCTTTCTAGTCTTCAAAGTTCTCCAAAAAGGCATGGAATTACAATAAAATTAATATTTATTGAACACAATATGTTCAGAGATTGTACTTTGCCCATTATGTATATTATTCCATTTAACCTTCAAACAAACACCCCTATGATATAGAAACTACTATTACAGGTGATTACATTGAAACTTAGTCCATTAAATATCTTGTCCAAAGTCTCACACACACAGAAAGTGGTGTACCTTGTATAAAAACTCTGCTTTTGCTTAAGTTTACTTTAGAGACCCAATTTCACCCCCAGATTGAAAAAATGGGGACCTTAATATAATTTTTAATTTATCCTTATATATGGTAGTAGAGATAATCTGGTGGTATCTTCCAAAAAGTTATTATTGAGGTATAATTCATTTGCCAAAAAATTCACCATTAAAAAGCATAAAATTCATTGTTTTTTAGTGTATTCACAAGGTTATGAAAACATAACCACTGTTTAATTACAGAATATTTTCATAACCTCCAAAAGAAACCCCATACCTGTTAGCAGGTACTCCCAATTCCTTCATCTCCCTATACTCTGGCAAACACTAATCTGTTTACCATCTAAATGGAATTTCCTGTTCTGGGAATTTAATATAGATGGACTCATACAGTACATGGCTTTTTGTGTATGGCTTTTTTTACTTAGAATAATATTTTCAAGATTATTATAGCATGTACCTATAATTAATTTCTTTTTCTAATTAATATAATTTATTTTTTGAATAGCTACAGGTTTATAGAAAAATTGAGTAGAAAGTACAGTGTTTCCATATAACCCCTAAACCAATTCTCCCTTATTTTCCTCTATCCTTAACAACATCTTGCACTAGTGTGTACATTTGATGTGCCAATATTGATACATTATTATTAACTAAAGTGCATAGTTTGCATTATGGTTCACTCTTTGTGTTCTGCATTCTGTAGGTTTTGGCAAATGTATAATGACGTGAATCCACCATTACAGTATCATACAGAATAGTATCGCTGTATCAAAAGAATCCCTTGTGCGTCATCTATTCATCCCACACTACCTTCTGCTGAATCCCTGGAAACCACTGATATTCTTACTATCACACAAATTTTGCCTTTTCCAAAATGTATATAGTTAGAATCATACAATATATAGCCTTTTTAGTTTAGAAATGTTTCACTTAACAATATGCATTTAATATTCTTCCATGTATTTTCATGGCTTTATGACTCATTTGTTTTTATTGCAGGATAATACTCCATTCTATGGATGCACTAGAGTTTGTTTATACATTCACATGTTGAAGGACATCTTGGTTGCTTCCAAGTGTTGGCAATTATATATAAAATGGCCATGAACATTCCTGTGCAAATTTTTTGTAGACATAAGTTTTCAAATCATTTGGGTAAATATCAAGGAGCATGATCGCTGGATCATATGGTATGCATATGTTTAGTTTTGTAAGAAACTGCCAAACTGACTTCCAAAGCAGATATACCATTTCACAATCCCACCAGCAAAGAATGAGCATTACTATAGTTCCACATCCTCACCAGCATTTGGTATTGTCAGTGCTTTGGACTTTAGCCATCATAATAGGTGTGTAGTGGTATCTCATTGTTTTAATGTGCAATCCTTTAATGACATATGGTGTTGAATAACTTTTCATTTACTTATTTGTCTGCTTATTTATCTATATGCCTTCTTTTGTGAAGTGTCTGTTCTTATTTTTTTTCCATTTTTAATTGCACTGTTTGTTTTCATGTTGCATTTTAAGAATTCTTTGTATATTTTGGATAACAGTTCTTTATCAAATGTATCTCTTCCAAATATTTTCTACCAGTTTGTGGCTTGTCTTATCATCACTTTCTTGACAGTATCTTTTGCAGAGCATGAGTTTTTAATTTTATGAAGATCTACTTATTAATGATTTATTTCACCAATTGTGCCTTTGGTGTTGTATCTAAGAAGGCATCACCATACCCAAGGTTATCTAGGTTTTCTCCTGTGCTGTCTTCTAGGAGGTTTGTAGTTTTTCATTTTATATTTAGGTCTATAATCTATTTTGAGTTGCTTTTTGTGAAAGGTGTAAAGTCTGTGTCTAGATTCATTTACTTGCATGGAAATGTGCAGTTGTTCTTGCACCATTTCTTGAAAAGACTATCCTTTCTCCATTGCATTGCCTTCACTCCTTTGGGAAAAATCAGTTGTGACTGTATTTATGTGGGTCTATTTCTGGTCTCTCTGTTCTGTTCCATTGATCTATTTGTTTATTCTTTTACCAACACCACATTGTGATGGCTTTATAGTAAGTCGAAGTTGGACAGGTTCAGTCCTCTAACTTTGTTCTTCTCCTTCAATATTGTGTTGCCTATTCTGTTCTTTTTGGCCTCTTCATAAAAACTTTAGAGTCAGTGTGATGATATCCACAAAATAACTTGCTGGGATTTTGATTTTCCTTGTACTCAATGTACCTGAGAAAGAAGGATATGCTGGGATTTGAGACAACATAAATGGACTTTGAAAACATTATGCTAAGGGAGATAAGTCAGACAGAGAAAAACAAATACTGTATGATGTCACTTATATGTAGAATCTAAAATGAGCCAAACTTATAAAAACAGTAAAATTGTTGTTACCAGGGGATAGGGGGTGGGGGAATAGGACAGATGGTGTTTAAAGGGTACAAACCTGCAAAATCATAAATAAGCCATAGAGATCTAATGCACAGTATAGTAAATATAGACAATAATAGTGTATTTTTATGATCACACCTGCTAAAAGACTAGAAATTAATCATTCCAATCACTAAAAAGAAACAATGGTTATGTAACATAATAGAGGTGCTAACAAGTTATCACTACAATGGCAATTATTACAATATATAATTGTATCACATTAACATGTTTACACCTTAAATTTATACAATCTTGTATGTCAAATATATCTCAATTTAAAAAACAAAATTAATAAAGGACCAAATGGTTAGACACTAGAAAAAAAGTGAAATAAAAAATAAAAATCCAGGGGACTCAGCTTAATTTCGTCAAAACTCTCAGTGTTAACTGACAATCGTAGAAAGACAGCCATGTCACTGTAACTTGTACTGTAAGCTTATTTACGTTAGCATTTGAAGCTAATGGTGCCACATATTTAAATTTTTGAAGTATGAGCTTAGGTACTTATCTGTTAAAAGACATTAATGAAAAAATGAATGAGTACATTCATGCACACAGATAGCATTTATAAAACATTTAAAAGTTGACAAGTCTCTTCCATATTTATTTTGTCATTGAATATAGCAATTCTCTTAAGATAAGTAGTTTTTCCCCTATTTTACAGGTGAGTAAATTAAGCTCCAAACAAAAAATTACTTTTGCCCCAAGACACTGTACCCAAAACTGAGAACCAGGTTCCCTGATCCTAAACCTTTTTCTTCTAGAGCACATATTGTCAATTTTCTAGAGATAGTAACACACATACTTCTTTGAGTTCAAACTGGAAAGCACTAACATCTAGGGAAGAAGACACCCTCCCAGCCATCTTCTGGAAGAACTATAGTAATTCAGGTGTTCTGTTTTTGCTAGAGTGTCATGGGTGTTGGGAGACAGTTCTCCAAGGGTTTCTCATATATTTCTGCATGTCTTGTGAGCAGAGTCACTGACAGCTTTTCAATGATATTTTTATAGCCAACAGCTTTGGAAGATAGATATAGTATGTTTCTCTGTAGCAGAAGGCAGATTTGTTTGCTGTCCAATATGGGAAAGATAACATCTCCCTTTAGGGCAAAGGATGGGCAAGTTTCCTATCAGTCCTTCTGTAACTGTTTGTGTTTCTTAAGCTCAGAGTTTCTCAGCTGTGGCACAAACTCACTGTGTGCTCTGCATCCACTTGGACCCAACACTGTTTTCCCCCCATGTGACTTGGGCAACAAGGGATATTTTTGTGAACGTGAAGTTCATGTTGCCTGTTATGCCATGAATAATAAAGTCCTTCTCTGATGCAGGAGTCTTGGGTTTTTTGCCATTATCTATGAAATTGTTGCCAACTAACTTGTTAACTTTTAAGTAGGGTGAAATCTCAGACCTTTCAGAGTTTCTGAGAGTGGACAAAGTGGCAAAATTGAGCATTTGTTGAACATCACACACAAAGAAAAAACTGAAGAAAGTCAAAGATATTCATCTGATCCCTGAAACATGCCAATTTAAGAAGCAAGTAATATTTGTAGATGGAGAGATCCCTCAAACCGAATATTTATGTCATGGTAGAAATGGAAGGGCATTTGAGGTCATTTGTAACTGAGAGATTCAGCTTGCAGCAGAGATAAACACCTATCACAAATGACAGGATGAAAGCCCTTAATCAAATACATATGCAAGAAAACGTTGAGTACTGATGCAGAGCAAATAATAGAACAGCTATATTTCAACTTGAACACAATATCTGGCAAGGGAAATGGTCATCAACTTGACAGTGAAAACTAGCCTTGAGCCCATGTTTGGGGTTGACTGTCAAAATGATAAAAATGATTGGTTCCTTAGTAAACAAAGTAAGTGCATTAAATTCATTGAGCAGATTTGTCAGGAAACGGATTTAGGTATAATACGTGATACTGAACAAAAAGAGTGGATAGAATTAAAAAGGCAGATGTTAAAAGGCAGGGGAGAAAGGGTGGGTTGGCAGAATTATCTTCAGAGAAGATTACCAAGTAAGCACTGAATGTAATAATTTTTTAAAGTTTTGTAATATAATATGATAAGCAAAAAGTGTTATGTTGTTATTTCACTTCAATTTTCTTTTTTTTCTTTTAAATTTTCATTGATTTTTTTTAATTTTGTATATTTTTCTTACATCTTGTTTTTTTGCTGTTTATATTTTTCTTGCCATTGTGTGTTTTTTTTGCATCTTTATTGGAGTATAATTGCTTTACAATGGTGTGTTAGTTTCTGCTTTATAACAAAGTGAATCAGTTATACATATACATATGGTCCATTATCACTTCCCTCTTGTGACTCCCTCCCTCCCACCCTCCATATCCCACCCCTCTAGGTGGTCACAAAGCAACGAGCTGATCTCCCTGTGCTATGCAGCTGCTTCCCACTAGCAATCTATTTCATGTTGGTAGTGTATATATGACCGTGCCACTCTCTTGCTTTGTCACAGCTTACACTTCCCCCTCCCCATATCCTCAACTCCATTCTCTAGTAGGTATGTGTCTTTATTCCTGTCTTACCCGTAGGTTTTTCATGACATTTTTTTTCTTAAATTCCATACATATGTGTTAGCATACGGTATTTGTCTTTCTCTTTCTGACTTACTTCACGCTGTATGACAGACTCTAGGTCCATCCACCTCGTTACAAATAGCTCAATTTTGTTTCTTTTTATGGCTGAGTAATATTCCATTGTATATATGTGCCACATATTCTTCATCCATTCATCCAAAGATGGACACTTAGGTTGTTTCCATCTCTGGGTATTGTAAATAGAGCAGCAATGAACATTTTGGTACATGACTCTTTTTGAATCAAGGTTTTTGCAGGGTATATGCCCAGTAGTGAGATTGCTGGGTCATATGGTAGTTCTATTTGTAGTTTTCTAAGGAACCTCCATACTGTTCTCCATAGTGGCTGAACCAATTCACATTCCCACCAGTAGTGCAAGAATGTTCCCTTTTCTCCACACCCTCTCCAGCATTTATTGTTTCTAGATTTATTGATGATGGCCACTCTGACTGGTGTGAGATGATATCTCATTGTAGTTTTAATTTGCATTTCTCTAATGATTAATGATGTTGAGCATTCTTTCATGTGTTTCTTGGCAGTCTGTATATCTTCTTTGGAGAAATGTCTATTTAGGTCTGCTGCCCATTTTTGAATTGGGTTCTTTGTTTATTTGTTATTGAGCTGCATGAGCTGCTTGTATATTTTGGAAATTAATCCTTTGTCAGTTGCTTCATTTGCAAATATTTTCTCCCATTCTGAGGGTTGTCTTTTGGTCTTGTTTATGGTTTCCTTTGCTGTGCAAAAGCTTTGAAGTTTCATTAGGTCCCATTTGTTTATTTTTGTTTTTATTTCCATTTCTCTAGGAGGTGGGTCAAAAAGGATCTTGCTGTGATTTATGTCATAGAGTGTTCTGCCTATGTTTTCCTCTAAGAGTTTGATAGTTTCTGGTCTTACATTTAAGTCTTTAATCCATTTTGAGCTTATGTTTGTGTATGGTGTTAGGGAGTGATCTAATCTCATACTTTTACATGTACCTGTCCAGTTTTCCCAGCACCACATACTGAAGAGGCTGTCCTTTCTCCACTGTACATTCCTGCCTCCTTTATCAAAGATAAGGTGACCATATGTGCATGGGTTTATCTCTGGGCTTTCTATCCTGTTCCATTGATCTATATTTCTGTTTTTGTGTCAGTACCATACTGCCTTGATTACTGTAGCTTTGTAGAATTGTCTGAATTCAGGGAACCTGATTCCTCCAGCTCCATTTTTCGTTCTCAAGATTGCTTTGGCTATTCGGGTTCTTTTGTGTTTCCATACAAATTGTGAACTTTTTTTGTTCTAGTTGTGTGAAAAATGCCAGTGGTAGTTTGATAGGGATTGCATTGAATCTGTAGATTGCTTTGGGTTGTAGAGTCATTTTCACAATGTTGATTCTTCCAATCCAAGAACATGGTATATCTCTCCATCTATTTGTATCATCTTTAATTTCTTTCATCAGTGTCTTATAATTTTCTGCATATAGGTCTTTTGTCTCCTTCGGTAGGTTTATCCCTAGATATTTTATTCTTTTTGTTGCAATGGTAAATAAGAGTGTTTCTTTAATTTCTCTTTCAGATTTCTTGTCGTTAGTGTATAGGAATGCCAGAGATTTCTGTGCATTAATTTTGTATGCTGCTACTTTACCAAATTCACTGATTAGCTCTAGTAGTTTTCTGGTAGCATCTTTAGGAATCTCTGTGTATAGTATCATGTCATCTGCAAACAGTGACAGCTTTACATCTCCTTTTCCGATTTGGATTCCTTTTATTTCCTTTTCTTCTCTGATTGCTGTGGCTAAAACTTCCAAAACTATTTTGAATAAGAGTGGTAAGAGTGGACAACCTTGTCTTGTTCCTGATATTACTGGAAATGCTCTCAGTTTTTCACCATTGAGGACGATGTTGGCTGTGAGTTTGTCATATATGGCCTTTTATATGTTGAGGAAAGCTCTGTCTATGCCTACTTTCTGCAGGGTATTTATCATAAATGGGTGTTGAATTTGGTCAAAAGCTTTCTCTGCATCTATTGCGATGACCATATGATTTTTCTCCTTTAGTTTGTTAATATGGTATATCACGTTGATTGATTTGCTTATATTGAAGAATCCTTGCATTCCTGGAATAAACCCCAGTTGATCATAGTGTATTATCTTTTTTATGTGCTGTTGGATTCTGTTTGCTGGTATTTTGTTGAGGAATTTTTCATCTATGTTCATCAGTGATATTGGCCTGTAGTTTTCTTTCTTTGTGACATTCTTGTCTGGTTTTGGTATCAGGGTGATGATGGCTTCGTAGAATGAGTTTGAGAGTGTTCCACCCTCTGCTATATTTTGGAAGAGTTTGAGAAGGATAGCTGTTAGCTCTTCTCTAAATGTTTGATAGAATTCGCCTGTGAAACTGCCTGGTCCAGGGCTTTTGTTTGTTGGAAGATTTTTAATCATAGTTTCAATTTCATTGCTTCTGATTTGTCTGTTCATATTTTCTATTTCTTCCTGATTCAGTCTTGGCAGGTTGTGCATTTCTAAGAATTTGTCCACTTCTTCCAGGTTGTCAATTTTATTGGCATAGAGTTGCTTGTAGTATTCTCTCTTGATCATTGTTATTTCTGCAGTGTCAGTTTTTACTTCTCCTTTTTCATTTCTAATTCTATTGATTTGAATCTTCTCCCTTTTTTTCTTGATGAGTCTGGCTAATGGTTTATCAATTTTGTTTATCTTCTCAAACAACCAGCTCTTAGTTTTATTGATCTTTACTATCATTTCCTTCATTTCTTTTTCATTATTTCTGATCTGATTTTTATGATTTCTTTCCCTCTGCTAACATGTTTTTCTTTTTTGTTCTTCTTTCTCTAATTGCCTTAGATGCAAGGTTAGGTTGTTTATTTGAGATGTTTCCTATTTCTTAAGGTAGGATTGTATTTCTATAAACTTCCCTCTTAGAACTGCTTTTGCTGCATCCCATAGGTTTTGGGTCATTGTGTCTCCATTGTCTTTTGTGTCTAGGTATTTTTTTTATTTCCTTTTTGATTTCTTCAGTGATCACTTCGTTATTAAGTAGTGTATTGTTTCGCGTCCATGTGTTTGTATTTTTTACAGATCTTTTCCTGTATTTGATATCTAGTCTCACAGCATTGTTGTCGGAAAGGATACTTGATACAATTTCAACTTTCGTAAATTTACCAAGGCTTCATTTGTGACCCAAGATATGATCTATCCTGGAGAATGTGCCATGCCCACTTGAGATGAAAGTGTATTCTGTTGTTTTCGGATGGAATGTCCTGTAAATATCAATTAAGTCCATCTTGTTTAATGTATCATTTAAAGCTTGTGTTTCCTTATTTGTTTTCATTTTGGATGATCTGTCCATTGTTGAAAGTGGGGTGTTAATGTCCCCTACTATGAATGTGTTACTGTCGATTTCCCCTTTTATGTCTTTTAGTATTTGCCTTATGTATTGAGGTGCTCCTATGTTTGGTGCATATATATTTACAATTGTTATATCTTCTTTTTGGATCAATCCCTTGATCATTATGTAGTGTCCTTCTTTGTCTCTTCTAATAGTCTTTATTTTAAAGTCTATTTTGTCTGATATGAGAATTGCTACTCCAGCTTTCTTTTGGTTTCCATTTGCATGGAATATCTTTTCCCATCCCCTTACTTTCAGTCTGTATGTGTCTCTAGGTCTGAAGTGGGTCTCTTGTAGACAGCATATATATGGGTGTTGTTTTTGCATCTATTCAGCCAATCTGTGTCTTTTGGTGGGAGCATTTAGTCCATTTACCTTTAAGGTAATTATCAATATGTATGTTCCTATTCCCTTGTTTTTAATTGTTTTGGGTTCGTTATTGTAGGTCTTTTCCTTCTCTTGTATTTCTTGCCTAGAGAAGTTCCTTTAGCATTTTTTGTAAAGCTGGTTTGGTGGTGCTGAACTCTCTCAGCTTTTGCTTGTCTGTAAAGCCTTTAATTTCTCCATCAAATCTGAATGAGATCCTTGCTGGGTAGAGTAATCTTGGTTACATGTTTTTCTCCTTCATCACTTTAAATATGTCCTGCGAGTCCCTTCTGGCTTGCAGAGTTTCTGCTGAAAGATCAACTGTTAACCATATGGGGATTCCCTTGTGTGTTATTTTGTTGCTTTTCCCTTGCTGCTTTTAATCTGTTTTCTTTGTATTTAATTTTTGACAGTTTGATTAATATGTGTCTTGGTGTATTTCTCCTTGGATTTATCCTGTATGGGACTCTCTGTGCTTTCTGCACTTGATTAACTATTTCCTTTCCCATATTAGGGAAGTTTTCCACTCTAATCTCTTCAAATATTTTCTCAGTCCCTTTCTTTTTCTCTTCTTCTTCTGGAACCCCTATAATTCAAATGTTGTTTTGTTTAATGTTGTCCCAGAGGTCTCCGAGACTGTCCTCAGTTCTTTTCATTCTGTTTTACTTTATTCTGCTCTGCAGTAGTTATTTCCACTCTTTCATCTTTCAGGTCACTTATCCATTCTTCTGCCTCAGTTATTCTGCTATTGATCCCATCTAGAGTATTTTTCATTTCATTTAGTCTGTTGTTCATTGTTGCTTATTCATCTTTAGTTCTTCTAGGTCCTTGTTAAATATTTCTTGTATTTTTTCTATTCTATTTCCAAGATTTTAGATTGTCTTTACTATCATTATTCTGAATTCTTTTTCAGGTAGACTGTCTATTTCCTCTCCATTTGTTAGGTCTGCTGGGTTTTTATTTTGCACCTTCATCTGCTGTGTGTATTTATGTCTTCTCATTTTGCTTATCTTACTGTGTTTGTGGTCTCCTTTTTGCAGGGTGCAGGTTCGTAGTTCCCGTTGGTTTTGGTGTCTGTCCCTAGTGGCTAAAGTTGTTTCAGTGGGGTGTGTAGGCTTCCTGGTGGAGGGGACTAGTGCCTGTGTTTTGGTGGATGAGGCTGGATCTTGTCTTTCTGGTGGGCAGGTCCATGTCTGGTGGTGTGTTTTGGGGTGTCTGTGGACTTATTTTGATTTTATGCAGCCTCTCTGCTAAGTGGTCGTTTTGTGTTCCTGTATTGCTAGTTGTTTTGCATAGGGAGTCCAGCACTGTAGCTTGCTGGTCGTTGAGTGAAGCTGGGTGCTGGTGTTGAGATCGAGATCTCTGAGAGATTTTCGCCATTTGATAGTATGTGGAGCTGGGAGGTCTCTTGTGGACCAGTGTCTTGAAGTTGGCTCTCCCACCGCAGAGGCACAGCACTGACTCCTGGCTGCAGCACCAAAAGCCTTTCATCCACATGGCTCGGAATAAAAGGGAGAAAAATTAGAAAGAAAGTTAGAAAGAAAGAAAGAAAGAAAGAAGGAAAGAAAGGAGCGAGGGAGGGTGGGAGGGAGGCAGGGAGTGAGGAAGGAAGGAAGGAGGGAAGGAAGGAAAGAAAGAAAGAAATAAGATAAAATAAAATAAAGTAAGATAAAAATAATAAAATTATTAAAATAAAAAAATAGTTATTAAGAAGGAAAAAAAACACGGACAGATAGAACCCTAGGACAAATGTTGGAAGCAAAGCTTTACAGACAAAATCTCATGCAGAAGCATATATATACACACTCACACAAAGAGGAAAAGGGGAAAAAAGAATAAATCTTGCTCTCGAAGTCCATCTCCTTATTTTGGGATGATTCATTGTCTATTCATATATTCCACAGATGCAGGGTACATCAAGTTGATTGTGGAGCTTTAATCCACTGCTTCTGAGGCTGCTGGGAATGATTTCCCTTTCGCTTTGTTCTCACAACTCCCAGGGCTCAGCTTTGGATTTGGCCTAGCCTCTGCGTGTAGGTCGCCAGAGGGTGTCTGTTCTTCGCTCAGACAGGACGAGGTTAAAGGAGCAGCTGCTTCGGGGACTCTGGCTCACTCAGGCTTGGGGGAGGGAGGGGTACAGAGTGCAGGGCGCGTCTGTGATGGCAGAGGCCGGCGTGGAATTGCACCAGCCTGAGGCGCACCATGCGTTCTCCCGGGGAAGTTTTCCCTGGATCCCGGGACCCTGGCAGTGGCAGGCTGCACCGGCTCCCCAAAACGGGGGTGTGGATAGTGACCTGTGCTCGCACACAGGCTTTTTGGTGGTGGTAGCAGCAGCCTTAGCGTCTCATGCCTGTCTCTGGGGTCCGTGCTTTTATCCGCGGCTCGCGCCCGTCTCTGGAGCTCCTTTAAGCAGCCTTCTTAATCCCCTCTCCTCATGCACCAGGAAACAAAGAGGGAAGAAAACGTCTCTTGCCTCTTCGGCGGGTCCAGACTTTCCCCAGGACTCCCTCCCGGCTAGCCGTGGTGCACTAACCCCCTGCAGGCTGTGTTCACGCTGCCAACTCCAGTCCTCTCTCTTAGCTCTGACTGAAGCCTGAGCCTCAGCTCCCAACCCCGCCTGCCCCGGCGGGTGTGCAGACAAGTCTCTCACGCTGGTGAGTGCCGGTTGGCACCGATCCTCTGTGCGGGAATCTCTCTCTGCTTTGTTCTCCACACCCCTGTTGCTGTGCTCTCCTCTGTGGCTCCAAAGCTTCCCCCCTCCACCACCCACAGTCTCCGCTCATGAAGGGACTTCCTAGTGTGTGGAAACCTTTCCCCCTTCATGGCTCCCTCCCACTGATGCAGGTCCCGTCCCTATCCTTTTGTTTTTGTTTATTCTTTTTTATTTTGCCCTACCCAGGTACGTGGGGAGTTTCTTGCCTTTTGGGAGGTCTGGGGTCTGCTGCCAGAGTTCAGTAGGTGTTCTGTATGAGTTGTTCCACATGTAGATGTATTTCTGGTGTATCTGTTGGGAGGAAGGTGATCTCCACGTCTTACTCTTCCGCCATCTTCCCCTCATACTCCCGATTTTTTTTATTATTATTCCTTTTGAATTTTAAAATATATTTGGCCTTATTTTACATAACTTGCCTGTACAGTTTGCCTCTTTAGATATTAGTAAATTTGATTATTATATTTGTATGTGTGTATATATATTTTATATCTGTATAATTTGCTTTTTATTTGCATTTGTGTTTTTTAATATGAAGACTTTTCTATTTCAATGTAATATAACCAGCTGCTCTTCTTTATGATTCTTGCCTTCTCACATATACACCTAAAATGCCTTCCTTACTTTTAGATCAGATAAATGTTCACCTCTTAGTTATTTTATAGTTCACTTTTCTACATTTATCTCTTAAATTCTTCTGTTAATGATCTTGGCATTGTTATGAATTATCTAACTTTTTATTTGCAAGTAATGTAAAATATGTGTACACAAAAAATATCCAAAATAAATAAGGGCTACCTACAAATTTTTAAAAAGCAACAAAATAGAAATATGTGCTAAACTTATGGATATTCAATTCACAGAAAAAAAAATAATAGCCAAAAATATGTGAAAATATGCTCAACCTTACCAGTGTGAGTAAACTAAAATCATGAGATATAAACTCATTTCAGAATGGAAAAATTAAGTGTAATTCTATTAATTTCTGGTGAAACTTTGAGAAAGTTGATTCTTTTTCTTTCTTTTTTTTGGAAACTGAGGTATAATTGACATATAACATTTAGTTTCACATGTACAACTAAATGATTTGATATTTGTATATATTGTGAAATGATCACCACAATGTCTATTTAACATTTGTCACCAGACATAGTCACCAAAAAATTATTTTTCTTTGTGATGATAACTTGTAAGATCTACTCTCTTAGCACCTTTTAAATATGCAATACATTTTTATTAGCTACAATCAGCATGCTGTATATTACATCTCTGTGACTTATTTTATAACTGTAAGTTTGTACCTTTTAACTCCCTTCACTCATTTTACTCACCTACTGCCTCTGGCGACCACCAATCTTTTCTCTTTATCTTTGAGCTAGGTTTTGTTTGTTTGTTTGTTTTAAATTCCGTATATAAGTGAGATCACATGGTATTTGTCTTTCTCTGTCTTATTTCAAAAATAAATACTTTTAGAGTTGCCAGATGTAGTATATAAAAATACAGGATACCCAGGTTAATTTTAATGATTTACATTTCCCTATGCATATGAACATTGAGATAAAATAAAAATATTGCATGAGACGTTTTTTTACTATATATTATTTGATATTTACCTGAAGTAAACTATAGGTATCTAAATTTAATACTTATTTTTAAAATTATATGTCCCTCATAATTTGGCTCTCCTTAAGAGTTCTGTAGTTTTCAGAATTTGCCTATAAAATTTCTCAAAGTTATAGTATTTTTTATATTTATATTGTAATATAGCTTTAACAATGCTCACATCCAACTTATTTCTACTTTGGTCTATTGAATATTCATTAGTGAGTAAATACAGTCAACACTACTATTATGAACCAGTATACTGATGTTCTGGCATAAAGTTAATATGCTGAGAATTGTTCTTCACATTTTATTTTGAATATATTAAGATGTGCATAATGCCATCTTCTGTAGTATAACTTTCTTTTCCATTCTTCAGGATTACTTTGCATCTTTTGATCAGCTTTTGAAAATGTTGTCCACTGACAAAAACAGCATTGCTATCAATTTCTTCCCACTCTTCTTCAACACTATACATTTTGATTCTGCTTGTTCCCATTTGGGAATAGTATTAAACAACATCCACATAAAGAATCAAATTATTTAAAGGATATCTATTTCAAAAGATTGGCATAATAAGTTCCATAATACTATTTAGTTCAAGTTGAAATTTCTTTTTCTGTAAATAAGTAATGTTCCTTTTAAGAATAGCCTTGATACCTACAATAACACATTTTTTGTCAATTCATCCTTTAAGAAATTCAATAATTTCCTGAAACATCAATAGCACTGTTTAACCTTCCTTCAGTCTGCATAATTCTGTTTCTAAAAAATACTAAAAACTATGAACGATGAATAAGTAGGCTTCACTCAGTGGATTACTTAAAATGTGAACAAGAATTTTTGATACCTTTCTTAAGAATTAAAGTATGATTTCAGTGCTTCACAAAAACAGGATTCTCTCAACTGCATTTGCTAAATAAAGCCAATGGATTTGCTGGGTCTTAGTTGCGGCACGCTAGGGCCCCCTGCATTCAGAACGTGGAGTCTTAGTCACTGGGCCACCATGGATTTTTAAATGTGAGAGAATTGAAGAATACTGAATGCCAATGCCAAAAGTGAATAAAGAAAATCTTTTAGTCACTCAGTTTGAAGACTATAAATGCTGAAGTAAGAGAACAATTTTATAACGATTGCTTCAAAGTCAGTAGAAAGAACATCAGATAATATTTGAGAAGCATTATGCAGGATATGGGTAGGTTAGCCAACACCTTCCATAGAAACATTCATACATTTTTTCAACTTTGAATATGCATTGTATCTTTACACAGACATCCACTAAAATCTGTATTTGTATTATCTCCACCAAAAGCAAAAATTTGCAGTTTCTGATGTTCTACTTTCTAATAGACTTTCAAGTAACCCTTTTTTTTTGTGAGAAAGTATGGCACAAGCAAAAGGAAATTCCTTTTTGCACTGTAATTACTTGCATCTGTGGCTATTTTGTTTTTTTAAAAAAGTGAGTTATTTAGAGCTTTAGTAATCTCTTTAATTTACTTTTTTTGTTGTTATTCCAGTACATTTTGTCCTGGAAGTTGAAAATTTGCTTGCAATTTTGAAATCAGAAAATACTTCTGGCAGTAGCATGTTCAATTATTTTTGCTGATAGATTGATGATGTATGGTGCAGAAAGCCATTACAACTTCTGCTGTGGTTATTTTATCTTCATCACCTGAATTTTGCTTTAATCAAAAAAAATGTTATTTTGTCACTTTCTTTGACACTAGTTGAAGAAACCATATATATCTTATACTTAGCAATTAGTATATGCTGGTTTATATCTGACTTTCCATCATTTTTATATTGAATGAACAATTGCATACTACACAAAGAGCTTCAAAAGGACTTTTTTATTGTTTAATAAATCTTTACTGTTCAGAAAACTCATCACAAAATTTATATTTGTGTTTTCACATTTGGGGATTAAATATACACAAATAAAAAGTGGATGATAGCAACCGTTGCAAGAGTTGAAAGACTGAACTTCATAATCTCATCTCATGTCCACATCAGTGTATCTGTCACTTACATACCCAAACCCATAACTAATCATAAGATAAGGTTGAACACTGACAGTGTCATGAACTAATGAAAAAATAAACTAGATATCTGATGTAAAAATGGTGAACTTTCTGTTGGCCTGAGGGAGAGCTGTACTTGTATAGTCTAGGTTTCTTGAACAAAGCCAAAGTTTATTTTATATAGCCATACCTCTGAGATATTGCAGGTTTGGTTCCAGAACACTGCAATAAAGCATACATTGCAATATGGCAACTCACAAGAATATTTTGGTTTCCCCGTGCTTATGAAAGTTATGTTTACACTATACTGTAGTCTATTAAGTGTGCAATAGCAATGTTTAAAAAATGTATATACCTTGATTAAACAATACTTTATTGTCAAAAAAAGCTAACCATCATCTGATCTTTCAGTGATTCATAGTAGTAACATCAAAGTCACTGATTACAGATCACCATAACAAATATAATAATAATGACAAAGTTTGAAATACTGTGAGAATTACCAAAATGTAACACAGAGACATGAAGTAAGCAAATGCTGTTGGAAAAATGGCACTTACATCCTTGCTCATTACCGGGTTGGCACAAACCTGCAATCTGTAAAAACTGCATTACCTGTGAAGTGCGATAAAGCACAGCACAATAAAATGAGGTATGTTTGTATAACGTTTTATTTAGCCTGGGGGTTCAGGGCTTGGTAGACTTCCAGAAGTAGAAGTGTTTAGGGATTGTAGAACTTTCAGCACTGTTTCTATGGTCACTGAAATAAGGTTGCTGTGGACCAGTTAACTTTCAGAAGCATGGTCACTGGAGTGAGGCATTTGCTAATTGGCTATTGTATAAAAGAGCCAGACTGTCACTGATTGGCTGACTTTAGGGATTATCATTGTTTGCTAACCTTCAAGGGTACAATTACTGTGGTGAGGCTGTTTTTGACTGTCTCCTTTTTAGAAACATGGCCGCTGGAGAGACACTGTCACTGATTGGCTGATTTTCTGAGCATGTTTCCTGATTCCAAGTTACCTTTAATTAGTGGTGGTTACTTATTCATCCCTTGGGACTGTGGCCAAAAATAGTCTTTTCTTGAATAAGAAAAATAAGTACTTTTAATTTTCAATCCTTCTTTTAGGTTTTCCTTCAGCTAAACCCATAGGAGATCCATTAAAGATCAGATTTTTTCTTTTTACTATGTAAGCTTAAGGTGGACAATGTGATGATTTAATACACGTATATATTACAAAATACTTACCACAGGAGGGTTAGTTAACACATCCTCTAACTCACATAATTACCTTGCTGTCGTTGTTGTTATGGTGAGAACATTAAAGCTCTACTCTCATGGCAACTTTTAATTATACAGTACAATATTGTTGACTATAGTCACCATGCCATACATTAGATTCCCAGAACTTATTCAGCTTATAACTGAAAGTTTGGACCCTTCTGATGATGAGAATTAGACATTCTGACTGCAGATCATGTGTTAATTACTAACCTATACTGAATGATGATGATGATGATGATGGTGATGTTATTAAGTAAGCTAGAGCTAACCTACCAAAAAATAGGCTTTGTCTGTCATGATAGCAGCAATTAGGGCAAGTATTTGCACCTGGACTGAATATCTAAAATGTCATAGCATCCCTATTCATAAACATTTTAATGAATTATAGAGCTCCAAGCAAGTCTTCACATGAAGGCCTCCTTTCGGGTTCCTCATATGAGTCTCCAGACTTAGGGATAGGGAACTTTTAAAATATATATAACTTGGGCTTCCCTGGTGGCACAGTGGTTAAGAATCCTTCTGCCAATGCAAGACACATGGGTTCAAGCCTTGGTCCGGGAAGATCCCACATGCCAAGGAACAACTAAGCCCATGCACCACAACTACTGAGCCTGCGCTCTAGAGCCCAGGAGCCACAACTACTGAAGCCCAAGCGCCTAGAGCCCGTGCTCTGCAACAAGAGAAGCCACCACAATGAGAAACCTGTGCACAGCAACAAAGAGGAGCCCCCACTTGCCGCAACTAGAGAAAGCCCACGTGCAGCAATGAAGACCCAATGCAGCCAAAAATAAATAAATAAAATAAATAAATTTATTAAAAAAATAAAATTTATCTAACTTATTTTGAGCAACTCTTGGTAATAACTCTGTAGTCAGTATTATAAAGTGTATTTACTTGAGCAAATTTGCCCGGGTTTTGTCAAAAGATTGTATTTACCTATACTTATAAAACAGCTGCCATTTAAAAAAAAAAAGTTTTTCTACAGAAAAATTGATGGGGAAAACTGGAATTTGAGTCAGAAAACATGATTTTTCTATTTAATAACTGTGTGGCTTTGGATAAAGAGCTTAATTTTTTGAATCATTTTAAGGTAAAGATACACTTTCAGAGTGCTTAATGTATGCATCCTACTCAATGAAGGATTACATATTACTTATAAAATTGTAGTATTTGTTATAACATTGATCTTTATAACTTTTTATGTATTAGGAAACTGTGGTAGTTTCAAAAATATGTCCACAAATTATTTGATATGCCTCCCTTTAAAAGGTGGGATTAATTCTGCTCCTCTTCAGGATGTGCTAAACTTCTAACCAATAAAATACGGCAGAAGTGATGGCATGACACTTCCAAAAAAAGTGCTAAAAAGACAACAACCTCTATCTTGGGCAATATTTACTCTCTCCCTCTCTCTTGAACCACTCTTCTAAGTAAACAAACTGCCATGTTACAAGTAGTCCTACTGAGAGACCCGTGTTGTGAGGAACTAAAGCCTTTTTTAAAACTGCAGGAGTCAAGTTTCGAGTTGACGGAAGATCTGGCCAAGAGTTGGACTAAAAATTTGTGGCAGACCCTGAACCAAAATCACTCAGCTAAGTCACTCCCAGATTCTTTATCCTCAGAAACTGTGTGTTAAAATAAGTATTTATTGTTTTAACTGCTTAATTTTAGGGTAATTTGTTATGCAGTAATAAATAACTAATACAGAACTATTCATGATTATCTCTATTATGCCTTTATTATTCTTTATACACTCCTTTTCTTCCCTTCTCTATTCATACTTATCCCTAGGTGATTATATTTATTTCCATAGCATTAAATGCTACATGTATGCTGATGGATCCCAAATTAATATCCATATCCCATGCTTCTTCCTTGACCTCCACACTCATACATTGAACCCTGAATCACATCTCTATTTAGATGTCTAATTGGCATCTCAAAACATAGCCAAAATGAAAATCTTCATTACTGATTTTTCCCCTAAACCCCTATATGCAACCTGTTCCTCCCCATTTCTCATCACCATTTACCCAGTTGCCCAGCATATAAAACTGAACCCACTTTTCCATTTATATTCCATAATCTTGTCCATTGTAAAATCTTTTAATACAACTTCAAAATAGATCCCAAATCTAACTACTCCTCACCACTTGCATCAGTACCCAACTACCATCACCTCACCTGGATTACTACAGTAGCCTCCTGATTTCCCTATTTTATACCCCTTCAATCTCGATGTAGCAGCCAGAGTGATTCCTTTAAAACATGAATCAGATCATATCACTCTTCAGCTCAAAAACCTTTATTGAATTCCCATCATGACTAGAATAAAATCCAAGTGTCTGCAAGACCTAGCTTTTATTGGCCTCAGTCCAACCACAACTCCTATCCTCCCACAAGCTTACTGTGTTTCAGCCACTCTGATCTTAAACCCACCATGATAATTCCTGTGTGTTGTCTTTGCATCAGATGTTATCTCTTCTTGAATGCTCTTCCCTTAGATTTTGGAATTGAGTACCCACATCTCATAATACAGGCCTCAGCTTACATTATCACCTCCTCTGAGAGTTCTTCTTTGATCATTCCATTTAATATAAACAGCCTTCTCTGCCCTGCCATCACTCTCTAACCTTTTCTCTTATTTAATTTTTCTTTACTAAACTTATTACTTCTTGACATTATATTACATGTCTCTTTCTTATTTTTTTAATATTCTATATCTCCCACTAGTAAATTCTGTTATTACCATGTATCCCTTGTACTAAAAGCAGTTTCCACTCTTGTATCTCCTATAATTCTCAACACAGAAGCCAGAAAGGTCCTTTAACAACATTAATCAGATATTCTCTCTCAGGCTTACAGTCCTCCAGTGTCTTATTTTGTGAACATTTCCTATGGAGAAGTAATTCATTTTGAGTGTAGGAAGGTACTAACTAGCTGTCAGAAGATTATAAAGGTAATCATAATTATAAGTAAAATTATACAAAGTAAATCCATTAGATTGAGCTCAACACTTTGAAGAAATATTCTTAAATGACCATTTTTATATGTCTGAATAGCAATTTGGAGTTATGTGATGTAACCAATAGAATAGCTTTTTTCTGCTCTCTCTTTTGGGATTTTGGACAGGACAAGGTGGTGGGGGTTGCTGTTGTATTACTACCATTGAAAGCAGCTCCAAATTCTGAAACAATACATTTGAAAATCCCATTTTTTTCCTTGGCAGCTCCCAAGTTAGAGAGTGTGGGTGGCAGTTGATTTTCCATTTTCACTTGGTGCCAATTTCCTCTGGGTTTGATTTGATCAAAATAGCAGGTAACTTCAGTTGATTGATAAGGTTAGCTGAGGAGGAAGAAGAAAAGGGAAGATAGAGGTACCATCAACTTGTGTCTTTTTGTTTTTGTTTTTCCAGCAAATGCAGCTGTCAAAATATTTATTAGACTAAATGTTTTATTTTTGGTGTTCTTAGTATTTGTAGTGGCTCTATTAGATTTGCTTAGACCTCTGGGATCTTGTGAGAGCTTTTAGCTGTGATTTACTTCTTTACAAGTTCAAGAGTGATAGGTCAATATGTCATAAAGCAAAAGACAGTTTGGTCGAATTATTCACTTTTGTGTTATGACACAAGAAAAGTGTCATTTAGAGACAGTTCATTATCCAGGAGATGTTATTATAGGAGATTGAAGGGGAAAAAAACTAAGTGTGGTGAACTGATTGCAATAAAATCTCCAATTTTTAACGCCCCCTTGTAACCTTGCCCTTTGGCAGTACCCTCTCATAATGACTCATGTGACTTGTTTTGACCAATGGGACAGTAGAAAGTATGACACAAAGACAGACTTGAAAAACAGAGTCTTGCTGCTCTTAAATCCTGCCACCATATGAGCATGCTCAGGCTAGCTTCTTGGAGATCAAGAGATCTTGTGGAGGAGATTCCAAGTGCCCTAGCCAACAATTAGCCAGCCTCCAGCCTAACCAGAAACTAATAGCTGACCTTAAACACATGAGTGACTTAGATCGGAAAAATTGCAGAGCTGACCCCATCCCAAATTGTTGATCTGTAGAACCGTGCATGATGATAAACAGATGGTTTAGCAGTTTCTATTTAATCTGGGGGTGGTTTGTTATGTAGCAAAAACTAGCTATTACACTAAGGTAAGCATAACAGATTCATTCTAAGGAGGGGAAAAGAAACCAAGATCCACAGAATGTTTTATCTATTATTGTAAACCATCGGATTAGTAGCCATTCTGTGAATTGGGAACCAGATTTGTCTTTAGGAGCACTTCAGTGTTTGGGTTTATTGTACTTGCTTCTGTAGGAGAGTTCACTAAACACCTCTTATTGACTGTGTCTGATGCAAAGGAGCAGGATAGTTTCAAGGCTGTTTTAATTAAAGTGTCTTTGTTCTTTTGAAGTTTAGTGGAAGGCTATTTACCACCAGGCTATTTCCTTAGCGGTTTAATTCTTGCATGGCCTATTTTCCATAACAGTATTAGAAAGACTCCCTAGGAGACCTCATTACAGATTGCAGAGGTGACCTCTACTGAGAAGAGGAATTGTTGAATTATGGCTTAGAATTTGCTGCAATATTTACCAAGGGCCATCACATTTTTTTTAAGTTAAAGAAGCCCGTTATGAGGTTATTAAGATAACTGGAGCCCAGAAAGAAAATTTTATTGCCTTTTTGAAATTGGAAGTACCTTGAAGCATGCCTTCTAACAATACAGCAGAGTAAGGACTGCTGGGAGAAAACAGGGGGTGACAGGTCAGCCTGGCACCCAATAAAAAGAATCCCACAAAAAGGAATATTCCCAAGGAAACACTTTGAGCGAGCCACAATACTTATTTTGTTTTCCAGTGGAATGAAATATAGTAAAAAGTTTTAAAAGAAAAAAAAACACAAGAGCAGTGACTAAGACATAGGTGATACTTAATGTATGTTTGTTGAAATAATTACTGTAAGCTATGATAAGACATATGTTTGTATTTATGTTTAGCAAGGAAACATCATAGATCTCATTCTTGACAACATTTTCTTCTCTAGTATCCCTATAGGTTAAGACATAATTGTTTAGTTGATGAGTTATTATTGTATAACTGAAAAAAGATAATATGTGAGAGCCTTAGAATTAAAACTAGAATCTTCATAAATATGTATAATGTGGTAGAGTTCATCATATTCCATCTTATCTTGTGTGTTGAGATCTTTGCTTTTAACATCAGAAAGTTTGGTCAAATTCATATTTTTGCTCTATGCAAAGTAGCAAGTGATCCAACAAAATAAAATGAACAAAATAACTTCTATCCATGAATTGAGTAAAATGGGATGGTATAATTGTGGTTAAAAATACCAGGCATGAAAGACTGGAGTTATCTGTCTGGCTCTAATACTTAGTAGTGGGACCCCAAACAAGTTACTAAAATTTTCTGAAACTTAATTTTCTCACTCCAAAATGCAGATCATTACACAACTCATAGAAGATTTTGAGATTAAACGAAATAATGTAGGTAAAGCATTTGGCACAATGCCAGACACATGCTAACTATTTAATAAATATTGGTGGATACCTGTAGTAATAGAAGTAGTACTAATAATGGGAGAAGTATCATTTTTAACATTGTTTTAGGACACTAAGTGCACTAATTTTGAAAATCATTTTCTATCGTCAGTCCTGTAGTGTATCTCTCATAATGTGTTATCCTATTAAATAATATAAAGGTTCCTTAAAATAAAATAACTAGAATGAAGGATTTAGTCTAGACAATGGAAGTTGATGTGAAAATTTACTCTACCCTACATCAGTATAGCACTGTTGTTTTAACCTTTGAAGAGTTTCAACTGATGATATTAAGGATGTGTGTGTTATTGATAGAGTCCAAATATAAGAACAACAGTTCTATTGTCCCTGAAGTATATTATTTTCCCAGTAGAGATAATACAGAAAACTTATCAATTGATATCATAATCTGCTTTAATGCATCTACCTGGGCTTCACACACTCTCAATAAATGTTTATTCAATCAAAAATGGATGTAAATTTTCTCCAGCAGATATGGCATTTCTTGCAGGATGTCCACACTGCTTACAAACTTATAGCTCTAATAATGTTCTGCCTTGTATTTTTGTCAAAGTCATTACATTCTGATTTCTTCTGTGAATCTTTTTATCTATACTGCTTATCACTATATCTTGCTCATCTCAGATTAGCAGTAAATGTGTGAATACCTGGAAGCTGTGTATTAACAGCTGGTAGAAAAGGCTAAAATATCAAACATAAGCAGACACATCTGTTTGTGCCAATTGATTCATTAAACATATTTTAAATTAGGATTTACTGTCTAGTCTGATACCATAAATATTTTGATCTCACTCCTTGTCTTTCTATTTTTAGATATTTCACTTGCTAGGTTTTCACGTTGTCTCTGCTACATGCAAGGACAAAAGGAGTCTTGAACCAACAGTGAGCCAAAGGCTATTATAATCTCACCTTGTTTAAAAACATATTTGAAAACTAGCATATGGATTTTTCGAAAAAATCTTGCCAAAACCTTGAAGGGTACAGGAATTGAGGAAGAGAAAATTGGTAAGAATATCTTAGATATATAGTGTTTTCTTTAATCCAAAGAACTTAGTGGCTTGTCATATAAAACTTGATTTTTATAGAGCCTGAACTACTTTCTAAGTGTAAATGAGGAACCTGTACATAGTAATACCTATTTCAGGAAAACAAGATACTGTATAGTTCTCTGATGCATTTATTTGGAAAAGAGAAAAATACTAATTTCTTTAAAATTTAGTTTGTCTGGAATTTTCTTTAATGTTAAAATGACATTTTTTCATGCTTTTTTACTTGTTCATTAAAGAATTCTGTCTTCTGAAATAGTCATACTATGCTTAAATTTTAAACAAATATTAAATGATAACAATGTACCATGATATCTTCCTATAGATGTATTAATATATTCTAGTTCATTACCTAGGAATTACACTTCTGTTACATTAGCTGCAAAATCTTATTTTTCCCTTCTCTTTTAAAAAGTACATCAAAAAGCCAACCTAAGCTTTAGAAAGAAATTATCATCACCATCTGAAAACACCTACTGTTGGTTTTTAACAACTCAAGTGTGTTCCAAGGGTATTATGTGGCTCTACAAAGGCACAGAATTAGTCTGAAATATTCTGAGGCATCTTTGGAGACCCAAGATGATGGTACTGACAAACCACTTCATTGTGTTCTCTCCCTCTAGATTAGCCCTTGGGGGGCAGAAGCTATATATCACTCATGTACCTGTCATATCTTCAGTGCCTAAAAACAGTACTCAGTACTTAATAGACACTCAGTATATATCTTATGAATGCATGAATATTGACAGCATCAAAAGTGGTGGTACAGGAACCAGGATGCTGGGTAAGAGACATAAATATATGCTATAAATATTAATGGGAGGCTCTAATTCTAGCTGTGAAGGAAGGAGATTTGGTGACACGTTTTGTACTCTGTGGTGACACATTTTGTACCCTGTGGTGTCAAGCTCAATAACTAAATGGCCACTCCCTTCTTTATTGTAAGACTGGGTATGGGACTGCAACCCCTACCATTTTTGATTTCTACAGATTCAGAGGAGAAAATTAAATTGATTGGGCCTTTGTAGACCCTGAAAAGTTTTAAAGAAATTGCAAAAGTATAAACCTATTGAGATAAAACTATTATTTTATAGATTTTTGTTAACAAATATTCTGAATACATGCACCAGTATCCTGTTCAAGTGCTCCTTCTAGTATAGGTCACAAAAATCCATTTTAAATTTTGTTTCTCCCATTTTGAACTTTTACGAGAACAAGATTTTTTCCTTTGTTATTAGATTTTACACTCCATTAGAAGATACTGAAAGTAAAGCAAAATTTCCTATCCTTTGAAATGTGACAAACTATAGATTTCTTACTATTTGAACAAGTATGCAAGTGATGCACACATTCATGTTAGAGAAGCACTACAATCAAAGTACAAACTGCAAATTTATATTTCCATCTGAAAAATATATTTTACAAGTAATATTTTTCTTAATGCTGAGGTATATTGTGTATGACCTGTCATTATTCTTAAAATACACATTTTGTGTTTATTGTCTCAATATATACTTCCAAACAATTACTTTTACATTTTGGCACCAATTTGTTTTGGGATAGTCACTATGTACATTGTAGATTTAAGAAGAAAGAGCCATAGTGAAATAAGTGGTAATTTAAATAGTGCCCTGATACTTGTTGTCAATCCAAATGTGGGATTTTCAGTTTTCAATAAACAGATTTTTGCTTTTGAGCATCAAGATATTTAAATAGATATTTATAACTGTGAATGTATTGAATAAACATTCTTTGCCCAGAATCTTCAAAATAATCACTGTCAACAATTACCTCCTGATGCTCTGTAGCATTTGGAATTTTAAATACTTTTCAACTTATACAAAATATCAACTTTGTGTATTATAGCAACAAACCTGAGTACCCACCTTATATGCTTGACTGTAGGAATCATGTACTTACAAAGTGTATATAATGAATCACGAAGAACATACACTGGAACACATTTTAAAGGTTAAGAGCATTTATAAAGTACCAATCAATTGTTGCAATTTAATTTAATGTAGAGTATAAAATACTGAGGGGTGATGAGTAACAGAAAACCAGAATTTATGGACTTCATCAGGGAAGGCTCTAGGAAGAGAGACTTCTTGAGGTTTTCTTAAGTTGTGGTAATATATAACAAGAAATTTCACATTTTAAACATTTTTAAGTGTACAGTTCAGTAGCATTAAGTACATTCATGTTACTGTGCAATCATTACCACCACCTTGCTCAAGAACTTTTTCCTCTTCCCAAACTGAAACTCGATACCAATTAAACAATAACTCCGCATTTTCCCCTCTGACCAGACCCTACCAAGTTCCTGTCAACTTTCTGTTTCTATGAATTTGACTAATCAATGTACCTCATATAAGTGGAATCATAAAATATTTGTTCTTTTTGTCACTGGCTTACCTAACCTAGCATAATGTCTCCAAGGTTTATTCATATATAAGTCAAAATTTCTATATTTTAAAAGTTCAACAATATTCCATTGTGTGTATAAATCACATTTTATCAATTCATCCATCAGTGGACACTTGGATCACTTCCACATTTTGGCTATTGTGAATAATGCTGTTATCTGTTTAAGTCCTTGCTTTTAGTTCTTTTGGATATATACCTAGGAATATAATTGCAGGGTCATATGATAATTATATGTTTAATTTTTGGAGAAACTACCAGACTGTTTTCTGTAGAAGCTACACCATTTTGTATTCCTTCCAGCAATGCAAAAGGCTTCCAATTTGTCCACACCCACATCGTCACCAACACTCACTTTTCATATACATATATGAACTAGCCATATATATATACATATATATATATAACCACATATATATATGTATATATATGATAATAGCCATTATAGTAAATATGAAGTAGTATCTAACTATAGTTTTGATTTGCATTTCCCTAATGATTAGTAATATTAAGTATCTTTCCATGTGCTTTTTGGCCATTTGCATGTCTTCTCTGTAGAAATATCTATTCAAATCTTTGTACATTTTTATATTGAGTTGTTTGTTTTTGTTATTGAGTTGTAGGATTCCTTTATATATTCTGAATATTAAACCCTTACTAGATATATGATTTGCAAATATTTTCACCCATTATGTGGATTAACTTTACACTCTCAATAGTGTTCTCAGATGCATAAATATTTTAAATTTTGATGAAGTACAATTTATTTTCTTTTTCTTTTGTTTCATGTGCTTTTGGTGTCATATCCAGGAAATCATTACCAAATTTGGTGTCAAGAAGCTTTCCTCCTATGTAATTTTTCCAACAGAGTTTTTTAGTTTTAACTCTTATGTTTAGGTCTTTAATACATTTTGAGTTAATTTTTGTGTATGTGTAAGAAAAAAAGGTCCAACTTTATTCTTTGCATGTGGATATACAGTTTGCCCAACACCATTTGTTGGAAAGCATGTCCTTTCTTCATTGAGTGGTCTTGACACCCTTGTCAAAAACTATGTGACCATATATGTAAGGGCTTATGTCTGAGATCCCTATTTTATTCCACTGATCTATACACAGTCATCTCTCAGTATTCATGGGGCATTGGTTCCAGGAGCCCCCACTTATACCAAAATCTTTAAATGTTCAAGTTCCTTGTGTAAAATGCTACAGTACAATGAATAGAGTAAGCCCTTCACATCTGCAGGTTTTGCATCCACGGATTAAACCAAATTTCCAAATGGAAATTTTGGTCCATGGCTGGTTGAATCTGTGGATGCCAAACCCGTGAATACAAAATGTGCAAATACAGAGGGCCAACTGTATATTTATTGAAAAAAGTCTGCATATAAGTGGACCCACACAGTTCAAACCCGTGTTGTTCAATGGTCAGCTGTATTTGTCTTTGTGCCAGTACCACAGTGTTTTGATTGCTGTAGCTTTGTAGGAAATTTTGAAATCAGGAAATCTGAGACCTCTAATTTTGTCCATCATTTTCAAGATTATTGTGGTTATTCAGAGTCCCTTGAGGTTCTGTATAAATTTTAGGATGAGTTTACTATTCATGCCAAAAAATATTGGGATTATGATAGAAGGGCATTGCATCTGTAGATTGTTTGGGTTAGTTTTGTCATCTTAACAATATTAAGTCTCCCAATTAATGAATGAATTTTTCCATTTATGCATCTTTAATTTCTTTCATCAATATTTTGTAGTTTTCAGTGTACAGGTCTTACATTTCCTTGGTTAAGTCTAATCCTAAGTATTTTATTCTTTTTGATGCTATTGTAAATGGAATTGTTTTCTTAATTTTCTTTCTGGATTGTTCATTGTAGACACAAATGAACAAAACATTATAGACACAAAACTGATTTTTTGTATTTGTTTTCTATACTGCAATTTTGATGAATTTGTTTACTAGTTCTAACAGTATTTTGGGAGTGTGAACTCTTTAGGTTTTTTACATATAAGATCATGTTGTCCATGAATGGAGATAATTTTGCTCCTTCCTTTCCAAATAGGATGGTTTCATTTCTTTTTCTAGTATAATTGCTCTGACTAGGACTTCCAGTACTCTGTTAAACAGAAATGGCAAAAGAAGTCATCCTTGTCTTGTTTCTGATCTTAGAGGAAATAATTTCAATCTTTGATCATTGAGTATGTTATTAGCTATGTTTTCTTATATATTTATTTTCATATATAGAGGGAGTTTCATTCTGTTCCTAGTTTGTTGATTGTTTTTATCATGTTTGTATTATTTACAATTTACTTCTACTGTGGCTTTCTAGTTTATTTTATTGTGATTGGAAAAGATACTTTGTATGATTTCAGTCTTTTTAAATTTATTGAGACTTGTTTTGCAGTTTAATATATGGTCTCTCCTGGAGAATGTCTCATGTGCCCTTGAGAAAATGTAAATTTAGTCTTGTTAGGTAGAGTATTCTACATACGTCTGTTAGGTCCAACTGGTTTATAGTGTAGTTCAAGTCCTCCATTTCCTTTTTGATCTTCTATCTGGTTATTATATACATTATTGAAAGTGGAATACTGAAGTCTCCTGCTGTTATTATGTCTTTTTCTTCCTTGAATTCTGTCAGTGTTTGCTTCATATATTTAGAGTTCTTATGGTTGGTTTATATATGTTTATTATTATTATATCTACCTGGTGAATTGACACTTTTGTCATTATATAATGTCCTTTCATGTCTCTTAAGATATTATTTGCCTTAAAGTCTATTCTGTGTGCTATTGTATATCCCTGCTCTCTTTTGGTTACTGATTGCATGAAATATTTTTTTCTCCATACATCCACTTTCAACCCATGCATATCCTTAGATATAAAGCAGATAACATGTAATTGGATCCTATTATTTAATCCATTCTGCCAGTCTGTAACTTTTGATTGGAGACTTTAATTCATTTGCATTGAACATTATTACTGATAGGCAATGACTTTCTACTGACTTTTTTCTTTCTCTTCTCCTTCTGCAACTCCCATAATGTATATATTGGTTCACCTACAGTGTTTCATAATTCCTTTAGAATATGTACACTTTTCCCCATTCTTTTATCTTTTTGCTCCTCAAACTGCATAATTTCACACGACCTGTCTTAAAGTTTGCTGATTCTTTCTTCTGTCCCTTTGAGTTTCTTTCTTAATCCCTCCAGTGAAGTTTTCAGTTTAATTATTACCTTTTTCAGCTCTTGAATTTGTTTGGTTCCTTTACAACTTCTATGTCTTTGTTGATATTTATACTTTGTTTATGTATAGTTTTCCTTTATTTCTGTGCACATTTAAGATAATTATTTTAAAACATTTTTCTAGTAAGTCTGATTTCTGTTTTTCTTCTGGGATGGTTTCAGGAGATTTATTTTGATCCTTTTAATGAGCAATATATACCTATTTCTTTGTATGCTTTGTGATTCTTTGTTGAAAATTTATTTGTAAAAAGAGCCACCTCTCTTAGCTTTGCAGACTAATGGGGAAGACCTTCATTAATTAGTAAGACATGGTTATCATCTTGATTTCAGCCCACTATGAAGGCTTACAGTCTTCCCAGGTTGTTTCTTGACATGTTTTATGCTTAGATCTGTGTGTGTGCTTTTTTCCCCAATTTACCTATATACACAACTACTTATAAAAGTCTTAATTCACATGGAATCTCATGTGGCTTCTACTTGGGACCTTAGATTTTTGTATTTTATTTCTATTCCCACTTTCTCTTGCCCCAAGTGTCCACATGTATGCAGGCCAACTTCAAATTTTATGCTCTTCAGTGCCTTCCATTGCCTCCCATGGGTTCCATCAACTGAAAATTCAAACTATGTTGAAGTTCCCCCATCTGAGCTTCAAGTCAAGTGCTGCCACTGCCTTCCACAGTCTTTCTCCTTCTGAGCTTCAAGTTAAGCAAAACAGAAACCTGTTCCTTAGGCAGCCCATAGTCAAGTTAGGATATGGTTTGTGTCTGGTAATAGGAGCACTTCCTCCTGAAGGTGCTGTACCACACCAGGGAGGATGTGGGGAAAAGGCAAAGAAAGATACCATAAAATTTCTGACAGCTTTAAATGTGGCTTTTTCTTGATGGGGCATTTGCTTAGTTGCTGTATATCTTTGATTTCCAGAGCCTCTTCAAAATAATTTCAGTTTGTCATTAGTCATTCTTTTCTTATTTGCATGGGGGAACAAGGCTCTGGAGCTTCCTAGTTTGCCACATTGCTGATGCCACTCTTTGAATTTTGAAGAAGAATCAGGTATGTAAGCTGGTAGAATAGAAATAGGAAGCTAATTCATGTCAAGGTGAAAACACACATTCAAATGAAAGAAACAATGTGTGTACAGTATGACAAAGAGATTAATCTGTTAGAATCAGAGCATGTATGTTTTTATATCAGAATCAGCAGCAGAAGCCTTACAACCCTAACTTGTCTCCCCTGTGAGCTCTTCCAGGGTCATGATAGTCCTACCTCCTTAATCCTTTAGGAGCATTGAAAATTTGGCTCAAAGTAAAGTATTTTTCAGGATTTTTGGTTTCGGTAATGGTTGAGTACTTTTATTGGAATAACCTGTTATAATTAGCCATTATAAACTCTGGATAAAATATATTGCACCATTACTAATGGCCCTTAACAGTGAAAAAAAAAAGCAGATTAAAAACTAACAAGGATTAAATGCTGGAAGAAAGGTACTGCAGTGGATGAGATCCACATTTATAATTTTTTCCCCTGAGGGTGCTTCCTAGCCCTCATGATGGAGCGAAGATAGAACTCACATAGAAAGCTGTAGTTTATTGGCATGAAGTGCCCAAGGATGAAGATTGGAAGCCCGAAGAATGGTGGCTTGAAATTGGGGGGTAATATATTCAAGAATAGAAGAAGCCCCAGGAGTAGTGGGCCTTAAATCTGCATATAAACTCACCTCAAATCCTTGGCTGACCTCTAAACTGTGTACCCAAACAGGAGCCTGAAAAGAGTTCAGCAGAAATAAGCTGTTTCAAGGCTATAAAAGTTGAGCATAGATTTCAGCTAATGCCAAACACAAGAGAGACAGAGTTTTGATTTTGAGTCTATGTAAAGAGTTTGATAACTCCCTTGGGCTCTACAATGAAATCCCAGAAGGGCCTAATTTTATGAGTAAAGTCCATGTCTTGTGACAAGGGGATTTCCCTAAGGCTTGGGACAAAAGTGAAATAGATGACTCTAAGAAAGTGTGAAACAAGCCTTCACAAGTCCAAGTTGATCTGTCAGTAATTTAACTGCATACTAGAATAAAATAGTCAATACTCTTCAGAGGAAGAGAATAGAATCCATATTCTCACTATATTGTATTCACAGGTCCAATGTAAAACAGTCAACAGTGAAATTGTCACCCAGCATCAAATGAAAAACACTTAATAGAAACAAATCCCAAGACGACTCAATTTGGAATTAGCAAACAAGATTTTTAAAGCAACTATTGTAAGTGGGTTCAAGGATTTAATTTTTTTTCACAATGAATAAGCCAATGGGGACTATCAAAGAGAAATGGGAATAATAAAAAGAATCAAAGGGTGATTATATAACTGAAAATTACTCTATGTAAAGTGAAAATTTCACTCAGTTGGCTTATAAATTGATAAGAGACAACAGAAGAAAGGGTCAGTGAACTTTAAGACAGACAAATGGAAATCATCCTACTGGAAGAACCAGGAGAAAAAAGATTGAAAAGAAAAAGTTTCAGTGACCTGTGAGACAATGTCAATCATTTTGACATACACACAATTAGAATTTCAATAGGAGAGAATGAGACTGGGGGAGAAAAAAGTATATAATATTTAAGGGAAGATGGCTGACATTTCCCCAAATTTAGTGAAAAACATAAACTTACATATTACAGATGCTCAGTCAGCCTTAAGAAGGATAAATACAAATAAATCCACACCTATTCACATCATAGTCAAAGAGCTAAAAACTAATAATAAAGAGAATATCTCAAAGGCAGCCAGAGGAAAAAGACATTATATAGATGGGGACACTGATTTTCTTAGATCTTTTTTTTTGTGTGTGTGTGTAGGCATTTGTAGCTATAAATTTCCCTCAATGTACTGCTTTTGCTGCATCTCATAAGTTTTTGTTGGTTGTATTTGTGTTTACACTTTTCTCAAAGTATGTTTTAATTTCCCTTAGGATTTCTGCTTTGACCTATCAGTTATTGTGAAGAATGTTCTTTAACTTCCATGTACTTGTGAATTTCCCAAATTTCCTTCTGTTATTGTATTGGTGGTATAGTGGTGAGCATAACTGCCTTCCAAATTTCCTTCTGTTATTAACTTCTAATTTTATTCTATTGCCTATGGTTCACATACTTTGTATGAAATATATATTTTTTAATTTATTGAGACTTGTTTTCGGCCTACTATATGGACTACCCTATAGTGTATACTTCAGAAAAAAATATATCTTGCTATTGTTGGGTGGAGTGTTCTATAGCTTTTTGTTATATCTACTTGGCTTACGGTTTTGCCAGTGTCTTCTATCTCCTTGATGATCTTCTGTCTAGTTGTCCCATCAATTATCAAAAGTGGGGTATCAAATTCTCCAACTATTATTGATGAGTTGTCTAAGTTTCCTCTCAATTATTTCAGTTTTTCTTCATGTAATTTTGTGTTCTGTTGTTGGGTGTATACATTTATAATTGTTATGTCTTCTTGATGGATTGATCCTTTTATTGTTATAACATGTCTTTTGCCTCACATAATATTTTTTTTCTTAAAGTTTATTCTGTCTGATATTACTGTGACCAGTCTAGCTCTCTTTTGATCACTGTTTGCTTGTAACATCTTTTTCTATACTTTTACTTTTGAACTGATTGTGTCTTTGCATCTAAAGCATATCTCTTCATTTTTGAGGATATTTTTTCCACTATTAAGATATCATCCCATTTCCTTCTGCCCTTCATTATTTCTGATGAGAAATAAGCTGTTATATTTATTGAGTTTCCCTTGTATGTAGTGAGTAATTTTTTCTTTTGTTGCATTAATGATTTTCTTTATTTTTGGCTTTGTCATTTTTTTTAATGAAGCATCTGGATTGGATCTCTTTAATTTTATTGTAAATGAAGTCCATTAAGCTTCTTGGATGTATAGATTAATATTTTAAATCAATTTTGGGAATATTTTGGCCATTGTTTCATCAAATATTCTTTATGTTCCTTCCTCTCTCTTCTCTCCTAGAACTTCCATGATGCATGTATTTATATGTTTGATATTGTTCCAAAGGTTTCTGAGGCTCTAGACATTTGAGTTCACTATTTTTTTTCCTGCTCCTCTGACTGCATAATCTCAATTGACTTATCTTCAAGGTCAATGATTCTTCTGTCTGATAAAAATCTGCCCTTTGGTCTCTCTTCTGAATTTTTCATTTTAGTTATTGTACCTTTAAACTCCAGAATTTCTACTTGGTTTCTCTTCATGCTATTCTTTTATTTATTTTATCTACTTCTTAGTACATAGTTCTTGATTCCTTTAGTTCTTTGTTTACTTTAGCTCTTTAAACATGTATAAAATAGTTGATTTAAAGACTTTTTCTAGCAAGTGCTTTGTTTTTATTTTCCTCAAGGACAGTTAATTACATCAATTTCTTTTTCTTTTCTTTTTCTTCTCTCAATGGTCATACTTTTTTTCTTTACATGTTCTGTAATTTTGTGTTGAAAACTGGACATTTAAAAAATATATAATGAGACAACTCTGGAAATCAGATTTCTCCCCCCAAGGGCTATATCACTGTTCTTACTCTTTTTTTGTTCACAGGATTTTCAGAACTAATTCTTTGCACTCTTATGTTCTTTGTCCTTTATAGCCACTGAGGTCTACTCAATTAGCTTAGTGGTAACCTAGTGATTCCACAGAGACTTACTTAAACTTCTGGAACTAAGTTTCCCAGTCTTTGCTGAGGCATTCTATATGCATGTTATGGCACACCCTCAGCATTCAGTCTTGTAGTTTACCACTATGCCTTAGCCTTCACTTCCTACTTACAAAGACCTTCTAGGTTAACCAGAGGTGGAAGCTTAATGCTTTCTTAGACCTTTCCTGGGCATGTACACAGCCCTGGACATGTGTGTTCTTCTAGGTTCTCAGGAATGTCTCAGAGTTTTTCAAAGCACTTATCAGCAAAACATCTCATTCATCAGCCTTTCTTCCCAAGCTTTTGGCTAATCTATCATTTACCCCAACTTATATGCATTGCCCCAGATATCAGCAACTTAGAAACAATCTATGAGTCCATCAATGAACGAATGGATAAAGAAGATGGGGTATGTATGTTTGTATATATATATATATATATATATATATATATATATACACACACACACAATGGAATGATATTCAGTCATAAAGATGAATAAAATCTTTCCAGTTTTGGCAACCTGAATGGGCCTTGAGGCTATTACATTAAGTGAAATATGTCAGAAAGAGAATGACAAATGGTCATACTTATAAGTGGAATCTAAAAAATAAATACAAAAAAAATAACAAGCTCATAGATACAGAGAACAGAGTAGTGGTTGCCATAGGTGAGGGTGGGGGTTGGGTGAAATGAGTGAAGGGGGTCAAAAGTTACAAAATTCCAATTATAAAATAAATAAATCATGGTGATGTAATATATAGCACTGTTACTATAGTTAATAATGCTGTATAGCATCATTGAAAGTTCCTAAAATAGTAGGTCTTAAATTTCTCACTTTTTATAACTATGTAAGGTGACAGATGTTAACTAGACTTATTGTAGTGATCATTTTGCAATGTGTACAAATATCAAATAATTATATTGTACACCTGAAACCAACATAATGTTATATGTCAGTTATACCTCAATTTTTTTAAAGTTTAAAAAAAAATGAATAGGGAAACCACAGATTGAAAAATAAATTGTAATACATATATCTGACAAATAATTTATTCCAAGATATATAAGGAATTCTTACAACTCAATAATAACCAAAAGAAAGACTCTAAAAAAATGGCCAAGAGACCTTTGGGACGATGGCGGAAGAGTAAGACGCGGAGATCACCTTCCTCCCCACAGATACACCAGAAATACATCTACACGTGGAACAACTCCTACAGAACACCTACTGAAGGCTGGCAGAAGACCTCAGACCTCCCAAAAGGCAAGAAACTCCACACGTACCTGGGTAGGGCAAAAGAAAAAAAAAGAAAAAACAGAGACAAAAGAATAGGGATGGCACCTGCACCAGTGGGAGGGAGCTGTGAAGGAGGAAAAGTTTCCACACACTAGGAAGCCCCTTCGCGGGCGGAGACTGCGGGAGGCGGAGGGGGGAGCTTCGAAGCCGCGGAGGAGTGCACAGCAACGGGTGCGGAGGGCAAAGTGAGGAGATTCCCGCACAGAGGATCGGTGCCGACCAGCACTCACCAGCCCGAGAGGCTTGTCTGCTCACCCGCCGGGGCGGGCGGGGCTGCGAGCTGAGGCTCTGAGGCTCGGGTTTTGGTTTCGGACGGAGCGCAGGGAGAGGACTGGGGTTGGCGGCTTGAACATAGCCTGAAGGGGTTAGTGCACCACGGCTAGCTGGGAGGGAGTCCGGGTAAAAGTCTGCACCTGCCGAAGAGGCAAGAGACTTTTTCTTCCCTCTTTGTTTCCTGGTGCGCGAGGAGAGGGGTTTAAGAGCGCTGCTTAAAGGAACTCCAGAGACGAGCGCGAGCCACGGCTAAAAGCGGGAACCCCAGAGACGGGCGCGAGCCGCAGCTAAAAGCGCGGACCCCAGAGACAGGCGGGAGACGCTAAGGCTGCTGCTACCACCACCAAAAAGCCTGTGTGCGAGCACAGGTCACTATCCACACCCCCGTTTCGGGGAGCCTGTGCAGCCCACCACTGCCAGGTTCCCGGGATCAAGGGACAACTTCCCCGGGAGAACGCATGGCGGGCCTCAGGCCGGTGCAACATCATGCTGGACTCTGCCGCCGCAGGCCTGCCCCACACGCCGTGCCCCTACCTCCCCCCCAGCCTGAGTGTGCCAGAGCCCCCGAATCAGCGGCTCCTTTAACCCCGTCCTGTCTGAGCAAAAAACAGACGCCCTCCAGCGACCTACACACAGAGGCAGGGCCAAATCCAAAGCTGAGCCCCGGTGAGCTGTGAGAACAAAGAAGAGAAAGGGAAATCTCTCCCAGCAGCCTCAGAAGCAGTGGATTAAAGCTCCACAATCAACTTGATATACCCTGCATCTGTGGAATACCTGAATAGACAACCAATCATCCCAAATTAAGGAAGTGGACTTTAGGAGCAAGATCTATGATTTTTTTCCCTTTTCCTCTTTTTGTGAATGTGTATGTGTATGCTTCTGTGTGAGATCTTGTCTGTATAGTCTTGCTTCCACCATTTGTCCTAGGGTTTTATCCGTCCATGGTTTTTTTTAAATTTTTTTTCTTAATAATTAATTTTAATTTTAATAACCTTATTATACTTTACCTTCGTTCTTTCTTTCTTTCTTTCTTTCCTTCCTTTCTTCCCTCCTTTAGACAACAAATCATCCCAAATTGAGGAGGTGGTCTCTAAGAGCAAGATTTGATTTTTCCCCCTTTACCTCTTTTAGTGAGGGTGTATGTGTATGCTTCTGTGTAAGATTTTGTCTGTATAGCTTTGCGTCCAACATTTGTCCTAAGGTTCTATCCGTCCCTTTTTTTATTCTTTTTTCTAAATAAGAATTTTTTAATTCAATAACTTTATTATACTTTATTTTATTTTTACTGTATCTTCTTTCTTTCTGTCTTTTTTCCTTCTTTCCCTCCTTCCTTCCTTCCTCCCTCCCTCCTTTCTTTCCTTCTTGCCTTCTTTCTTTCTTTCTTTCTTCTTTCCTTCCTTCATTCCTTCCCTCCTTTCCTTCTTTCTTTCCTCATACTTCTACTAATTCCCTCTACATTTTCTCCCTTTTATTCTAAGCAGTGGATGAAAGGCTCTTGGCGCTCCAGCCAGGAGTCAGGGCTCTGCCTCTGAGGTAGGAGAGCCAACTTCAGGACACTGGTCAACAAGAGACCTCTCAGCTCCACATAATATCAAATGGCGAAAATCTCCCAGAGACCTCCATCTTAACACCAGCACCCAGCTTCACTCAACGACCAGCAAGCCACAGTGCTGGACAACCTATGCCAAACAAATAGCAAAACAGGAACACAACCCCACCCATTAGTAGAGAGGCTGCCTAAAATCATAATACGGCCACAGAAACCCCAAAACACACCACCAGACGTGAACCTGCCCACTAGAGAGACAAGATCCACCCTCATCTACCACAACACAGGCACTAGTCCCCTCCACCGGGAAGCCTACACAACCCACTGAACCAACCTTAGCCACTGGAGACAGACATCAAAAACAGCGGGAACTACGAACCTGCAGTCTGCAAAAAGGAGACCCCAAACACAGTAAGATAAGCAAAATGAGAAGACAGAAAAACACACAGCAGATAAAGGAGCAAGATAAAAATGCACCAGACCTAACAAATGAAGAGGAAATAGGCAGTCTACCTGAAAAAGAATTCAGAATAATGATAGTAAGAATGATCCGAAATCTTGGAAATAGAATGGACAAAATGCAAGAAACAGTTAACAAGGACCTAGAAGAAATAAAGATGAAACAAGCAACAATGAACAACACAATAAATGAAATTAAAAGTACTCTAGATGGGATCAATAGCAGAATAACTGAGGCAGAAGAATGGATAAGTGACCTGGAAGATAAAATAGTGGAAATAACTACTGCAGAGCAGAACAAAGAAAAAAGAATGAAAAGAACTGAGGACAGTCTCAGAGACCTCTGGGACAACATTAAATGCACCAACATTCGAATTATAGGGGTTCCAGAAGAAGAAGAGAAAAAGAAAGGGACTGAGAAAATATTTGAAGAGATTATAGTTGAAAACTTAACTAATATGGGAAAGGAAATAGTTAATCAAGTCCAGGAAGCACAGAGAGTCCCATACAGGATAAATACAAGGAGAAATATGCCAAGACACATATTAATCAAACTGTCAAAAATTAAATACAAAGAAAGCATATTAAAAGCAGCAAGGGAAAAACAACAAATAACACATAAGGAAATCCCCATAAGGTTAACAGCTGATCTCTCAGCAGAAACCCTATAAGCCAGAAGGGAGTGGCAGTAAATACTGAAAGTGATGAAGGAGATAAACCTGCAGCCAAGACTACTCTACCCAGCAAGGATCTCATTCAGATTTGATGGAGAAATTAAAACCTTTACAGACAAGCAAAAGCTGAGAGAGTTCAGCACCACCAAACCAGCTTTACAACAAATGCTAAAGGATCTTCTCTAGGCAAGAAACACAAGAGAAGGAAAAGACCTATAATAATGAACCCAAAACAATTTAGAAAATGGGAATAGGAACATACATATTGATAATTACCTTAAATGTAAATGGACTAAATGCTCCCACCAAAAGACACAGATTGGCTGAATGGATACAAAAACAAGACCCTTATATATGCTGTCTACAAGAGACCCACTTCAGACCTAGAGACACATACAGACTGAAAGTAAGGGGATGGAAAAAGATATTCCATGCAAATGGAAACCAAAAGAAAGCTGGAGTAGCAATTCTCATATCAGACAAAATAGACTTTAAAATAAGGACTATTAAAAGAGACAAAGAAGGACACTACATAATGATCAAGGGATCGATCTAGGAAGAAGATATAACAATTATAAATATTTATGCACCCAACATAGGAGCACCTCAATACATAAGGCAGATACTAACAGCCATAAAAGGGGAAATCGACAGTAACACATTCATTGTAGGGGACTTAAACACCCCACTTTCACCCATGGACAGATCATCCAAAATGAAAATAAATAAGGAAACACAAGCTTTAAATGATACATTAAACAAGATGGACTTAATGATATTTATAGGACACTCCATCCAAAAACAAGAGAATACACATTTTTCTCAAGTGCTCATGGAACATTCTCCAGGATAGATCATATCTTGGGTTACAAATCAAACCTTGGTAAATTTAAGAAAGTTGAAATTGTATCAAGTATCTTTTCTGACCACAATGCCATGAGCCTAGATATCAATTACAGGAAAAGATCTGTAAAAAATACAAACACATGGAGACGAAACAATACACTACTTAATAATGAAGTAATTCACTTCAAAGAGGAAATAAAAATCAAAGAGGAAATAAAAAAATACCTAGAAACAAAGAGGAAATAAAAAAATACCTAGAAACAAATGACAATGGAGACACAACGACCTAAAACCTATGGGATGCAGCAAAAGCAGTTCTAAGGGGGAAGTTTATAGCAATACAAGCCCACCTTAAGAAGCAGGAAACATCTCGAATAAACAACCTAACCTTGCACCTAAAGCAATTAGAGAAAGAAGAACAAAAAAACCCCAAAGCTAGCAGAAGTAAAGAAATCATAAAAATCAGATCAGAAATAAATAAAAAAGAAATGAAGGAAACAATAGCAAAGATCAATAAAACCAAAAGCTGGTTCTTTGAGAAGATAAACAAAATAGATAAACCACTAGCCAGACTCATCAAGAAAAAAAGGGAGAAGACTCAAATCAATAGAATTAGAAATTAAAAAGGAGAGATAACAACTGACACTGCAGAAATAAAAAAGATCATGAGAGATTACTACAAGCAACTCTATGCCAATAAAATGGACAATCTGGAAGAAATAGACAAATTCTTAGAAATGCACAACCAGCCAAGACTGAATCAGGAAGAAATAGAAAATATGAACAGAGCAATCACAAGCACTGAAATTGAAACTGTGTTTAAAAATCTTCCAACAAACAAAGGCACAGGACAAGATGGGTTCACAGGCGACATTTAGAGAAGAGCTAACAACTACCCTTCTCAAACTCTTCCAAAATATAGCAGAGGGAGGAACACTCCCAAATTCCTTCTACGAGGCCACCATCACCTTGATACCAAAACCAGACAAGGATGTCACAAAGAAAGAAAACTACAGGCCAATATCACTCATGAACATAGATGCAAAAATCCTCAACAAAATACTAGCAAACAGAATCCAACAGCACATTAAAAGGATCATACACCATGATCAAGTGGGGTTTATTCCAGGAATGCAAGGATTCTTCTATATATGCAAATCTATCAATGTGATAAACCATATTAACAAATTGAAGGAGAAAAACCATATGATCATCTCAACAGATGCAGAGAAAGCTTTTGACAAAATTCAACACCCATTTATGATAATAACCCTGCAGAAAGTAGGCTTAGAGGGAACTTTCCTCAACATAATAAAGGCCATATATGACAAGCCCACAGCAAACATCATCCTCAATGGTGAAAAACTGAAAGCATTTCCACTAAGATCAGGAACAAGACAAAGTTGTTCACTCTCACCACTCTTATTCAACATAGTTTTGGAAGTTTTAGCCACAGCAATCAGAGAAGAAAAGGAAATAAAAGGAATGCAAATCGGAAAAGAAGAAGCAAATCTGTCACCGTTTGCAGATGACATGATCCTATACATAGAGAATCCTAAAGATGCTACCAGAAAACTACTAGAGCTAATCAATGAATTTGGTAAAGTGGCAGGATACAAAATTAATGCACAGAAATCTCTGGCATTCCTATATACTAATGATGAAAAATCTGACAGTGAAATCAAGGAAACACTCCCATTTACCACTGCAACAAAAAGAATAAAATATCTAGGAATAAACCTACCTAAGGAGACAGAAGACCTGTATGCAGAAAATTATAAGACACTGATGAAAGAAATTAAAGATGATAAAAATAGCTGGAGAGATATACCATGTTCTTGGATTGGAAGAATCAACATTGTGAAAATGACTCTACTACCCAAAGCAATCTATAGATTTAATGCAATCCCTATCAAACTACCACTGGCATTTTTCACAGAAGTAGAACAAAAAATTTCGCAATTTGTATGGAAACACAAAAGACCCCGAATAGCCAAAGCAATCTTGAGAACGAAAAACAGAGCTGGAGGAATCAGGCTCCCTGACTTCAGACTATACTACAAAGCTACAGTAATCAAGACAGTATTGTACTGGCATAAAAACAGAAATATAGATAAGTGGAACAGGTTAAAAAGCCCAGAGATAAACCCACACACATATGGACACCTTATCTTTGATAAAGGTGGCAGGAATGTACAGTGGAGAAAGGACAGCGTCTTCAATAAGTTGTGCTGGGAAAACTGGACAGGTACATGTAAAAGTATGAGATTAGATCACTCCCTAACACCATACACAAAAATAAGATCAAAATGGATTAAAGACCTAAATGTAAGGCCAGAAACTCAAACTCTTAGAGGAAAACATAGGTAGAACACTCTATGACATAAATCACAGCAGGATCCTTTCTGACCCACCTCCTAGAGTAATGAAAATAAAAACATAAATAAACAAATGGGACCTAATGAAACTTCAAAGCTTTTACACAGCAAAGGAACCATAAACAAGACCAAAAGACAACCCTCAGAATGGGAGAAAATATTTGCAAATGAAGCAACCGACAAAGGATTAATCTCCAAAATTTACAAGCGTCTCATGCAGCTCAATAACAAAAAAACAAACAACCCAATCCAAAAATGGACAGAAGACTTAAATAGACATTTCTCCAAAGAAGATATACAGACTGCCAACAAACACATGAAAGAATGCTCAACATCATTAATCATTAGAGAAATGCAAATCAAAACTACAATGAGATATCATCTCACACCAGTCATAATGGCTATCATCAAAAAACCTAGAAACAATACATGTTGGAGAGGGTGTGGAGAAAAGGGAACACTCTTGCACTGCTGGTGGGAATGTGAATTGGTTCAGCCACTATGGAGAACAGTATGGAGGTTCCTTAAAAAACTACAAATAGAACTACCATATGACCCAGCAATCCCTCTACTGGGCACATACCCTGAGAAAACCAAAATTCAAAAAGAGTCATGTACCAAAATGTTCATTGCATCTCTATTTACAATAGCCTGGTGATGGAAACAACCTAAATGCCCATCATCGGATGAATGGATAAAGAAGATGTGGCGCATATATACAATGGAATATTACTCAGCCATAAAAAGAAACGAAATTGAGCTATTTGTAATGAGGTGGATAGACCTAGAGTCTGTCATACAGAGTGAAGTAAGTCAGAAGGAAAAAGACAAATACCGTATGCTAACACATATATATGGAATTTAAGAAAAAAAAATGTCATGAAGAACCTAGGGGTAAGGCAGGAATAAAGACGCAGACCTACTAGAGAACGGACTTGAGGTTATGGGGAGGGGGAAGGGTGAGCTGTGACAGGGCGAGAGAGAGTCATGGACATATACACACTAACAAACGTAGTAAGGTAGATACCTAGTGGGAAGCAGCCGCACGGCACAGGGAGATCAGCTTGGTGCTTTGTGACTGCCTGGAGTGGTGGGATAGTGAGGGTGAGAGGGAGGGAGATGCAAGAGGGAAGAGTTATGGGAACATATGTATATGTATAACTGATTCACTTTGTTATAAAGCAGAAACTAACACACCATTGTAAAGCAATTATACCCCAATAAAGATGTTAAAAAAATGGCCAAAAGACTGAATAGACACTTTGAAAAAAAGATATAAAATAGTCATTAGACATGAAAATGTGCAAAATATTTTATTTAGCAGCTAAATGCAAATTAAAACCAATATGAGATATGATTTCATACCTACTAAAATGTTTAATATTAAAAGGCCAACAAATACCAAATATTAAGATGTGGATTAAATGGGACTACCACATATTGTTGGTGAGACTGGAACATAGTACAGTCACTTTGGAAAAGGTTTTGACAATTACTTGTAAAGTTAAATGATGCCTATCCTATGACCCAGCAGTTCTAGTTATTTACTCAGGACAATAGATGAACAGATTATTTATTTTCATACAATGGATTACTATTCTGCAAAAAAGAAGAAAAAATGTGAACTACTGATAGATGGCAAAGCATGGATGAATTAAAAAACATTATGCTGAGTGAAAAAAGCAAGGTACAGAATTATACACATTATATGATTCCACTTTTATGAAGTTCAGGAACAGGTAAAACCTATCCTTGCTATTAGAAATAAGAATAATGTTTGCCTATGGGTGTTGGGATTTACTAAAAGCAGGAATAAGGGTGCCGGGATTTACTAAAAGCAGGAATAAGGAAGTTTCCTGAGGTGATGGAAATTTTCTGCACTTTTACTAGGGTCATGTTTACATTTAAAAATCTAATCTATGTATATAACTCAAATATATTTCAATAAGAAATTAAATAAATAAAAATCTAATCAACTTCTACACTTAAATGCATTTTGGTGTGTTTAAATTGTATTTAAGAGAAAAATATAAAATGTTTTCAGGGCTTGAAAACACATTTAAGCTCTATCTCAATAGGCTCTTTTCTTAAATTTACTCCTATATCCTTTATTTTGCAAACTTTTTCCATGACCCTGTAGGAAAAGCTTTGGAATAGTGTCAGATAATATGTGTTTCATGCTAGTTTTATCACTTTTTACCTTGGTGATATTGGGAAGATTTCAAAGTACCATAGATCCATAGACTGTTAAGGCGGAGGAAAAGTGTAAAGTGCATAAGAAGGGTTGAACTGAATTAGAAAATTTCTATTGAATACCTTGTGCACCTCCTGTACAAAGGCTCCCTTTTGATGCACAATTGAAATTTATTTAATCCCTTACTAGTGTAAATTAAAGCTTTCACTTTACTTTGAATGTCATCCAGAGTTAGAGCAAATTGCCCAAAGTCTTATGAAAGTTTTTTTTCTTTCTATTGGGTCACACACAGGGCTAATTGACTGGGACGTTTGGATTGTGGCATCCTTTAGAGATCCAACCTAACTCAGTATCCCCTGACTCTATGTGTGCACCCTTTCCTCTTGATAAAAAACACTCAATCTATAAGAAAAGATTGGATGATGATATTAGAGGCAGAAAAATATCAGACATTTTGAGGTTTTATTCTTTCATGAGGTAAAATAACGTTGCTCTGAGAAATATCTGTGCGTTCCTTAAAGTGGTACAGTTATCAATAGCCCTGAATAGGTGTCAACAGTAGACAAAATCTTCTTGGGAAATTGCAGTCAGGTAACAAACAAGTTCATTGTGACTATAGTCACTTATTTTTGAAGAAGAAGGAAACTTTTTACCCTTCAATGTTCCTTTCATATATTCTTTGGAGAATCTATTTTATTCAATCACATTAAAGAAAACCTCTGGCTGTTGATAAATTTTTGAGCATCTTCTGGCTATAAGAAGGCCCTTGTGACCTGATGCAGCATAATATTCAGACAGACTAGTAGCTTTCCACATGGAAAGAAACTTATTTCTTTATTGCCAGTTCCCTTGTTAAATCAAATACAATAACTGTGTTGAGCCATGTCATTCCATTGTAACTATTCCCACCTGTTCAGCACTTACATTATCTATAGAAATCATAACACTTTGGTTATATATCGTTATAATTGTCCATCCTGTTTTGTTGGATTTATAAAATTATATTCTAAAGGACTTGAAGATCCTTATATGAAAGAATAACAAATGATATTAAATTTGCAAAAACACTTTTTCCTCAAGATACTCAGGTGAGAATTTCTTGCTTCCATGTCCTGGCTATTGTAAATAGTGTGGCAATGAACACTGGTGTGCATCTGTCTTTTCAGTTATGGTTTTCTCTGGGTATATGCCCAGTAGTGGGATTACTGGGTCATATGGTAGTTATATTTTTAGTTTTTTAAGGAACCTCCATACTGTTCTCCATAGTGGCTGTATCAGTTTACATTCCCACCAACAGTGCAAGAGTGTTCCCTTTTCTCCACACCCTCTCCAGCATGTATTGTTTCTAGATTTTTTGATAATGGCCATTCTGACTGGCGTGAGGTGATACCTCATTGTGGTTTTGATTTGTATTTCTCAAATGGTTAGTGATATTGAGCATCCTTTCATGTGTTTGTTGGCAGTCTGTATATCTTCTTTGGAGAAATGTCTATTTAGGTCTTCTGTCCAGTTTTGGATTGAGCTGTTTGTTTTCTTTGATATTGAGCTGCATGAGCTACTTGTATATTTTGGAGATTAATCCTTTTTCAGTTTCTTCCTTTGAAAATATTTTCTCCCATTCTGAGGGTTGTCTTTTGTTCTTGTTTATGGTTTCCTTTGCTGTGAAAAAGCTTTTAAGTTTCATTAGGTCCCAATTGTTTATTTTTGTTTTTATTTCCATTACTCTAGGATATGGGTCAAAAAGGACCTTCCTGTGATTTATATCAAAGAGTGTTCTTCCTTTGTTTTCCTCTAAGAGTTTTACAGTGTCTGGCCTTACATTTAGGTTTTTAATCGATTTTGAGCTTATTTTTGTGTATTGTGTTAGGGAGTGATCTAGTCTCATACTTTTACATGTACCTGTCCAGTTTTCCCAGCACCACTTATTGAAGAGGCTGTCCTTTCTCTACTGTATATTCTTGCCTCCTTTGTCATAGATTAGTTGACTGTAGGTGTGTGGGTTTATCTCTGGGCTTTCTATCCTGTTCCACTTATCTATATTTCTGTTTTTGTGCCAGTACCATACATCTGGATTACTGTAGCTTTGTAGTATAGTCTGAAGTCAGGGAGCCTGATTCCTCCAGCTCTGTTTTTCGTTCTCAAGATTGCTTTGGCTATTCGGGGTCTTTTGTGTTTCCATACAAAGTGTAAACTTTCTGTTCTAGTCTGTGAAAAATGCCACTGGTAATTTGATAGTGATTGCATTGAATCTGTAGATTGCTTTGGGTAGTATAGTCATTTTCACATTATAGATTCTTCCAATCCAAGAACACTGGTATATCTCTCCATCTCTTTGTGTCATCTTTGATTTCTTTCATTGGTGTCTTTTAGTTTTCTGCATACAGTACTTTTGTCTCCTTAGTTAGGTTTATTCCTAGGTAGTTTATTCTTTTTGTGGAAAAGGTGAATGGGATTGTTTCCTTAATTTCTCTTTCTGATCTTTTGTTCTTGGTGTATACGAATGCAAGAGATTTCTGGGTATTAATTTTGTGTCCTGCAGCTTTACTAAATTCATTGACAAGCTCTAGTAATTTTCTGGTGGTATAGATGACCTTACTGGCAAAGCAGACATAGAGACACAGAAGTAGAGAACAGATGTATGGACAACAAAGGGGGAAAGGGAGGGTGGGATGAATTGGGAGATGGGGATTGACATATATATACTACTGATACTATGTATAAAATAGATAACTAATGAGAAAATACTGTATACCACAGGGAATTCTACTCAATGTTCTGCATTGACATAAAAGGGAAAGAAAACCAAAAAAGACTGGATATATACGTATAGCAGATTCACTTTGCTGTACAGTAGAAACTGAAACAAAATTGTACAGCAACTATACACCAATAAAAATAAAAAGCAAGTTTTTCTAATATCTTATCTAATTTATTAAGTAGAAATATATTTTTTGTATTGTACTGACAATATTTTTAGATCTACTTTTACTAGGGCTATGCTGTTTACTCTTCCTAAAGCCTTAGAAGCCTTCCTGAAGCTGTGTTTTCTGGGTCATATACCAAACATTAAGATATATAATGTCTTGAAATATTTGCCTTCTCTGTATATTAGACATAATGTCTTCTAGACAATTGGTATACAGTATTTGTGTGTATGTGTGTTCTTACATCTTCTTTTTTACATATTTATTGAAGTATAATTGCTTTATAATGCTGTGTTACTTTCTGCTTTATAACAAAGTGAATCAGTTATACATATACATATGTTCCCATATCTCTTCCCTCATGCATCTCCCTCCCTCCCACCCTCCCTATCTCACCCTTCTAGGTGGTTACAAAGCACCGAGCTGATCTCCCTGTGCTATGCAGCTGCTTCACACTAGCTATTTATTTTACGTTTGATAGTGTATATATGTCTATGCCACTCTCTCACTTTGTCACAGCTCACCATTCCCAATCCCCATATCCTCAAGTCCATTCTCTAGTAGGTCTGTGTCTTTATTCCCGTCTTACCCCTAGGTTCTTCAGGATATTTTTTTTTTGATTCCATATATATGTGTTAGTCTATGGTATTTGTCTTTCTCTTTCTGACTTACTTCACTCTGTATGACAGATTCCAGCTCCATCCACCTCACTACAAATAACTCAATTTTGTTTCTTTTTATGGTTGAGTAATATTCCATTCTATATATGTGCCACATCTTCTTTATGCATTCATCCAATGATGGACATTTAGGTTGCTTCCATCACCGGGCTATTGCAAATAGAGCTGCAATGAACATTTTGGTACATGACTCTTTTTGAATTCTGATTTTCTCAGGGTATATGCCTAGTAGTGGGATTGCTGCATCATATGGTAGTTCTATTTGTAGTTTTTTAAGGAACTTACATACTGTCCTCCATAGTGGCTGTACGAATTCACATTCCTACCAGCAGTGCAAGAATGTTCCCTTTTATCCACACCCTCTCCAGCTTTTATTGTTTCTAGATTATTTGATGATGGCCATTCTGACGGGTGTGAGATGATATCTCATTGTAGTTTTGATTTGCATTTCTCTAATGATTAATGATGTTGAGCATTCTTTCATGTGTTTGCTGACAATCTGTATACCTGCTTTGGAGAAATGTCTATTTAGGTCTTAGGCCCATTTTTGGATTGGGTTGTTTGTTTTTTGTTATTGAGCTGCATGAACTGCTTGTAAATTTTGGAGATTAATCCTTTGTCAGTTGCTTCATTTGTAAATATTTTCTCCCATTCTGATGGCTGTCTTTTGGTCTTGTTTATGGTTTCCCTTGCTGTGCAAAAGCACTTAAGTTTCATTAGGTCCCATTAGTTTATTTTTGTTTTTATTTCCATTTCTCTAGGAGGTAGGTCAAAAGGATTTTGCTGTGATTTATGTCATAGAGTGTTCTGCCTATGTTTTCCTCTAAGAGTTTGATAGTTTCTGGCCTTACATTTAGGTCTTTAATCCATTTTGAGCTTATTTTTGTGTATGGTGTTAGGGAGTGTTCTAATTTCATACTTCTACATGTACCTGTCCAGTACTCCGAGCACCACTTATTGAAGTGGCTGTCTTTCTCCACTGTACATTCCTTCCTCCTTTATCAAAGATAAGGTGACCTTATACGTGTGGGTTTATCTCTGGGCTTTCTATCCTGTTCCATTGATCTATCTTTCTGTTTTTGTGCCAGTACAATACTGTCTTGATTACTGCAGCTTTGTAGTATAAACTGAAGTCAGGGAGCCTGATTCCTCCAGCTCTGTTTTTCGTTCTCAAGATTACTGTGGCTATTCGGGGTCTTTTGTGTTTCCATACAAATTGTGAACTTTTTTTGTTCTAGCTCTGTGAAAAATGCCAGTGGTAGTTTGATAGGGACTGCCTTGAACCTGTAGATTGCTTTGGGTAGTAGAGTAATTTTCACAATGTTGATTCTTCCAATCCAAGAACATGGTATATCTCTCCATCTATTTGTATCATGTTTAATTTCTTTCATCAGTATCTTATAATTTTCTGCATACAGGTATTTTGTCTCTGTAGGGAGGTTAATTCCTAGATATTTTATTCTTTTTGTTACAGTGGTAAATGGGATTGTTTTCTTAATTTCACTTTCCGATTTTTCATCATTAGTGTTTAAGAATGCCGGAGATTTCTGTGCATTAATTTTCTATCCTGCTACTTTACCAAATTCATTGATTAGCTCTAGGAGTTTTCTGGTAGCATCTTTAGGATTTTCTATGTATAGTATCATGTCATCTGCAAACAGTGACAGCTTTACTTCTTCTTTTCTGATTTGGATTGCTTTTATTTCCTTTTCTTCTCTGATAGCTTTGGCTAGAACTTCAAAAACTATGTTTAATAAGATTGGTGAGTGTGGGCAACCTTGTCTTGTTACCGATCTTAGTGGAAATTGTTTAAGTTTTTCACCATTGAGGACAATTTTGGCTGTGGGTTTGTCATATATGGCCTTTGAATGTTGAGGAAAATTCCCTCTGTGCCTACTTTCTGCAGGGTTTTTACCATAATGGGTGTTGAATTTTGTCAAAAGCTTTCTCTGCATCTATTGAGATGATCATATGGTTTCTCTCCTTCAATTTGTTAATATGGTGTATCACGTTGATTGATTGGTGTATCTTGAAAAATCCTTGCATTCCTGGAATAAACCCAACCTGATCATGGTGTATGATCATTTTAATGTGCTGTTGGATTCTGTTTGCTTGTATTTTGTTGAGGATTTTTGCATCTATGTTCTGATATTGGCCTGTAGTTTTGTTTCTTTGTGACATCCTTGTCTGGTTTTGGTATCAGGGTGATGGTGGCCTTGTAGAATGAATTTGGGAGTGTTCCTCCCTCTGCAATATTTTGGAAGAGTTTGAGAAGGATAGTTGTTAGCTCTTCTCTAAATGTCGCCTGTGAACCCATCTGGTCCTGGGCTTTTGTTTGTTGGAAGATTTTTAACCACTGTTTCAATTTCAGTGCTTGTCATTTGTCTGTTCATATTTTCTATTTCTTCCTGATTCAGTGTTGGCAGGTTGTGCATTTCTAAGAATTTGTCCACTTCTTCCAGGTTGTCAATTTTATTTGCATAGAGTTGCTTGTAGTAATCTCTCATCATCATTTGTTTTCTGCAGTGTCAGTTTTTACTTCTCCTTTTTCATTTCTAATTCTATTGATTGGAGTCTTCTCCCTTTTTTTTCTTGATGAGTCTGGCTAATGGTTTATCAATTTTGTTTATCTTCTCAAAGAACCAGCTTTTGGTTTTATTGATCTTTGCTATTGTTTCCTTCATTTCTTTTTCATTTATTTCTGATCTGATCTTCATGATTTCTTTCCTTCTGTTAACTTCAGGTTTTTTGTTCTTCTTTCTCTAATTTCTTTAGGTGCAAGTTTTGGTTGTTTATTCAAGATGTTTCCTTTTCTTTAAGGTAGGATTGTATTGCTATAAACTTCCCTCTTAGAACTGCTTTTGCTGCATTCCATAGGGTTTGGGTAGTCGTGTCTCCATTGTCATTTGTTTCTAGGTATTTTTTGATTTCCTCCTTGATTTCTTCAGTGATCAGTTCGTTATTAAGTAGTGTATTGTTTAGCATCCTTGTGTTTGTATTTTTTACAGATCTTTTCCTGTAATTGATATCTAGTCTCATGGCATTGTTGTTGGAAAAGACACTTGATACAATTTCAATTTTCGTAAATTTACCAAGGCTTGATTTGCGACCCAAGATATGATCTCTCTTGGGGAATCATCCATGAGCACTTGAGAAAAAATATTTATTCTGTTGTTTTAGGATGGAATGTCCTGTAAATATCAATTAAGTCCATCTTTTTTAATGTATCATTTAAAGCTTGTGTTTCCTTATTTATTTCCATTTTGGATGATTTGTCCATTGTTGAAAGTGGGGTGTAAAAGTCCCCTACTATGAATGTGTTACTGTTGATTTCCCCTCTTATGGCTGTTAGTATTTGCCTTATGTATTTAGGTGCTCATATGTTGGGTGCATAAATGTTTGCAATTGTTATATTTTCTTCTTGTTTCGCCCCCTTGATCATTATGTAGTGTCCTTCTTTGTCTCTTCTAATAGTCTTTATTTTAAAGTCTATTTTGTCTGATATGAGAACTGCTATGTCAGCTTTCTTTTGATTTCCATTTGCATGGAATATCTTTTTCCATCCCCTCACTTTCAGTCTGTACGTGTCCCTACATCTGAAGTGGGTCTCCTGTAGACAGCATATATAAGGGTGTTGTTTTTGTGTCCATTCAGCTAGTCTGTGTTTTTTGGTGGGAGCATTTATTCCATTTAAATTTAAGGTAATTATTGATATCTATGTTCCCATTCCCGTTTTCTTTTTTTTTAAAATATATTTATTAGAGTATAACTGCTTTACAATTGTGTGTTAGTTTCTGCTTTATAACAATGTGAATCAGTTATACATATACATATGTTCCCATATCTCTTCCCTCTTGCATCTCCCTCCCTCCCACCCTCCCTATCTCACCCCTCCAGGCGTTCACTAAGCACCGAGCTGATTTCCATGTGCTATGCGGATGCTTCCCACTAGCTATCTGGGTTATATTTGGTAGTGTATATATGTCCATACCTCTCTCTCGCTTTGTCACAGCTTACCCTTCCTCCTCCCCATATCTTCAAGTCCATTCTCTAGTAGGTCTGTGTCTTTATTCCTGTCTTACCCCTAGGTTCTTTGTGACATTTTTTTCCTAAAATTCCATATATATGTGTTAGCGTACAGTATATGTCTTTTTGTTTCTGACTTACCTCACTCCGTATGATAGACTCTAGGTCTATCCAACTCATTACAAATAGCTCAATTTCGTTTCTTTTTATGGCTGAGTAATATTTCACTGTATATATGTGCCACATCTTCTTTATCCATTCATCCGATGATGGACACTTAGGTTGTTTCCATCTCTGGGCTATTGTGAGTAGAACTGCAATGAACATTTTGGTACATGACTTTTTTGAATTATGGCTTTCTCAGGGTATATGCTCAGTAGTGATGTTGCTGGGTCATATGGTAGTTCTATTTGTAGTATTTTAAGGAACCTCCATACTGCCCTCCATAGTGGCTATACCAATTCACATTCCCACGATCAGTGCAAGAGTGTTCCATTTTCTCCACTCCCTCTCCAGCATTTATTGTTTCTAGAGTTTTTGATGATGGCTATTCTGACTGGTGTGAGATGATATCTCATTGTACTTTTGATTTGTATTTCTCTAATGATTAATGATGTTGAGCATTATTTCATGTGTTTGTTGGCAGTCTGTATATCTTCTTTGGAGAAATGTCTATTTAGGTCTTTGGCCAATTTCTGGATTGGGTTGTTTGTTTCTTTGTTATTGAGCTACTTGAGCTGCTTATAAATTTTAGAGATTAATCCTTTGTCAATTGCTTCATTTGCAAATATTTTCTCCCATTCTGAGGGTTGTCTTTTGGTCTTGTTTATGGTTTCCTTTGCTGTGCAAAAGGTTTGAAGTTTCATTAGGTCCCATTTGTTTCTTTTTGTTTTTATTTCCATTTCTCTAGGAGGTAGGTCAAAAAGTATCTTGCTGTGATTAATGCCATAGAGTGTTCTACCAATGTTTTCCTCTAAGAGTTTGATAGTTTAAGCTAATTATCATTATCTATGTTCCTTTTCCCATTTTCATAATTGTTTTGGGTTTGTTATTGCAGTTATTTTCCTTCTCTTGTGTTTCTTGCCTAGAGAAGGTCCTTTAGAATTTGTTGTAAAGCTGCTTTGGTGGTGCTGAACTCTCTCAGCTTTTGCTTGTCTGTAAAGCTTTTAATTTCTCCATCAAATCTGAATGAGACCCTTGCTGGGTAGGATAATCGTATTTGTAGGTTTTCTCCTTCATTAATTTAAATATGTCCTGACACTCCCTTCTGGCTTGCAAAGATTCTCCTGAAAGATCAGCTGTTAACCATATGGGGATTCCCTTGTGTGTTATTTATCCCTTGCTGCTTTTAATATGCTTTCTTTGTATTTAATTTTTGACAGTTTGATTAATATGTGTCTTTGTGTGTTTCTCCTTGCATTTATCCTGTACGGGATGCTCCATGCTTCCTGGACTTGATTAACTATTTCCTTTCCCATATTAGGGAAGTTTTCAACTATAACCTCTTCAAATATTTTCTCAGTCTCTTTCTCTTTCTCTTCTTCTTCTGGGACACCTATTATTTGAATGTTGGTGCATTTAATATTGTCCCAGAAGTCTCTGAGACTGTCCTCATTTCTTTTCATTCTTTATTTCTTTATTCTGCTCTGCAGTAGTTATTTCCACTATTTTATGTTCCAGGCCACTTATCCATTCTTCTGCCTCAGTTATTCTGCTGTTGATCCCTTCTAGAGTATTGTTAATTTCATTTATTATGTTGTTCATCGTTGCTTATTTCCTCTTTAGTTCTTCTAAGTCCTTGTTAAATGTTTCTTGCATTTTCTCTCTTCTATTTCCATGTTTTTGGATTATCTTTACTATCATTATTCTGAATTTTTTTCAGGTAGACTGCCTATTTCCTCTTCATTTGTTAGGTGTGGTGGGTTTTCATCTTGCTCCTTCATCTTCTGTGTGTTTTTCTGTCTTCTCATTTTGCTTATCTTACTGTGTTTGGGGTCTCCTTTTTGCAGGCTGCAGGTTCATAGTACCCATTGTTTTTGGTGTCTTTCCCCAGTGGCTAAATTTGGTTCAGTGGGCTGTGTAGGCTTCCTGGTGGAGGGGACTAGTGCCTGTGTTCTGGTGGATGAGGCTGGATCTTGTCTTTCTGGTGGGCAGGTCCACACCTGGTGGTGTGTTTTGGGGTGTCTATGGACTTATTACGATTTTAGGCAGCCTCTCTGCTACTGGGGGTGTTGTGTTCCTATCTTGCTAGTTGTTTGTCATAGGGTGTTCAGCACTTTAGCTTGCTGTTCTTTGAGTGAAGCTGGGTGTTGGTGTTGAGGTGGAGACCTCTGGGAGATTTTCTCCATTTGATATTACATGAAACTGGGAGGTCTCTTGTGGACCAGTGTCCTGAAGTTGGCTCTCCCACCTCAGAGGCACAGCACTGACTCCTGGCTGCAGCACCAAGAACCTTTCATCCACAAGGCTCAGAATAAAAGGGAGAAAAAGTAGAAAGAAAGAAAGAGGATAAAAAAATAAAATAACGATAAAATAAAATAAAGTTATTAAAATAAAAAAAATTATTATTAAGAAATTTTTTTTAAAAAAAGTAAAAAAAAAAATGGATGGACAGAACCCTAAGATAAATGGTGAAAGAAAAGCTATATAGACAAAATCTCACACAGAAGCATACACATACACACTCACAAGAAGAGGAAATGGGGAAAAAATAATAAATCTTTCTCTCAAAGACCATTTCCTCAATTTGAGGTGATTCATTGTCTTTTCCGGTATTCCACTGATGCAGGGTACATCAAGTTGATTGTGGAGATTTAATCCACTGCTCCTGAGGCTGCTTGGAGAAATTTCCCTTTCTCTTTGTTCTCACATCTCCCTGGGCGCAGCTTTGGATTTGGCCCTGACTCTGCCTGTAGGTCACCAGAGGGGTTCTGTTCTTCACTCAGACAGGGCGGGGTTAAAGGAGCACCTGATTCTGGGGCTCTGGCTCCCTCAGGCCAAGGGGAGGGAGGGGCACAGAGTGTGGGGCAAGCCTGCAGCAGCAGAGGCCAGCGTGAAATTGCACCAGCCTGAGGCACACTGTGCATTCTCCCTGGGAAGTTGTCCCTGGATCCCGGGACCCTGACAGTGGTGGGCTGCACAGGCTCCCCGGAATGGATGTGTGGATAGTGACCTGTGCTCGCACACAGGCTTTTTGGTGGTGGCAGCAGCAGCCTTAGCATCTCACGCCCGTCTCTGTGGTCCACGCTTTTAGCCGCGGCTCGCGCCCATCTCTGGAACTCCTTTAAGCCTTGCTCTTAATCCCCTCTCCTTGCGCACCAGGAAACAAAGAGGGAAGAAAAAGTGTCTTGCCTCTTCGGCAGGTCCAGACTTTTCCTCGGACTCCTCTCCAGGCTAGCCATGGTGTACTGTTCCCTTCAGGCTGTGTTCATGCCACCAGTCCTCTCTCTGCTATCTGACCAATGCCCGAGCCTCAGCTCCCAGACCCCGCTCACCCCGGTGGGTGAGCAGACAAGCCTCTTGGGCTGGAGAGTGCTGGTTGGCATCGATCCTCTGTGTGGGAATCTCTCTGCTTTGCCCTTCGCACCCCTGTTGCTGCACTCTCGTCCACGGCTCCGAAGCTTCCCCCCTGCGCCACCCGCAATCTCTGCCCTTGAAGAGGCTTCCTAGTGTGTGGAAACCTTTCCTCCTGCACAGCTCCCTCCCACTGGTGCAGGTGCCATCCCTATTGTTTTGTCTCTGTTTTTTCTTTTTTTCTTTTGCCCTACCCAAGTATGTGGGGAGTTTCTTGCCTTTTGGGAAGTCTGAGGTCTTCTCCAGCATTCAGTGGTTGTTCTGTAGGAGTTTTTCCACGTGTAGATGTATTTCTCATTTATCTGTGGGGAGGAAGGTTATCTCCGTGTCTTACTCTTCCACCATCTTCCCCCTCATGTCCCAGTATCCAGTTTTAAGCTGAGATTTGATCTAGGTTATTTCCAATTCTTTTAAAATATTTGATATTTGAATAAGAAATTTCTGTTCAGAGGACTTAATTTGACTACAAAATTTGTTGCAGGAAGATTATTCTTAGTAATTTTATTTGACTTAAATCCATAATGGAAAAATCAGTTTTAAAGACAAAGGGATTTTTAAAGCAAGAATCTACAGGAAAATTTTACAAATTTTTCTTCTCAATTGAGGTCAATATCATTATCATTTATGTTTCAACAGCTTTTTGCATTATAGTCATGTTTTAATAATTAAAGTTAAAATTAAATGAAAATTGTACAAATCACAAAAGACAAAGATAATGATGAAGGGACATCGGCGTACAATAGGTTACAATGACAATGCTCTAAGATAGAAAAAAGAGCTAATATGTCCTCACAGAACCCCAGAAAATTTCAGGACCTAGAGAAAACATGTATAGTAGGGATCAAGTGTGCAAAACCTATCATATGAAAATCTATCATAAGAATATGTTCGCCGGCAATATAGGGATATACAGTAAGAAAAAACAAGATATTGATTTCCTTAAGATGATGTTAAAAATATTTAACAACCAACATTTCATGACACTTACTAGTGAGAATGGATTCTCAAACAATCAAGAGGGAGGCTGGCTACTCTTCCATACAGGTGTGTAACAGCTAAATATCATTCCTAGGTTTAGGGATCAATGAGTCTTACTCAAGACAACTGTGAAGATTAGTCTTAGGATAGCAACTGTATGGCAGACCTGCAGAGATCAGTCTGTTCAGATTAGAGCAGAATGATGGCAGTCCCAGGAAGGAGGCATCCCAGAAAAATTAAACTCAGTAGAGCAGATGGTATGGTAGATAATGTGATTGTGCATCTAGAAAGAATTAAGAGCATCTGGAAAATTATGCAAGGCAACTAGGCAAATAATAGCCTGAAGATATGAAAAATGTAAATAAATATATATGATGACAAGAATTAGTTATCCAGTAAATATGTACATAGTAATAATTATGAACATGCTGATTAATGATTTAAGCAATATAGTGATTTACATATATATTGGGAGGAGTGGAAGAGGGGCAGTTGGGAAGGGAGAGGAGGAGGTACAAGATAGCTAAGTCTTTATTATAATAGGAAGTCGATAAGTTTAAAATTAATGAACCAAGGAAAAGTTTTTTTTCTATATGTATATTGTTTAGAAGTATGAACATCACCATCAGATGTATAGTACAGGGAACTCTACTCAATACTCTGTAATGACCTATATGGGAAAAGAATCTAAAAAAGGGTGGATATATGTATATGTATAATGGAGTCACTTTGCTGTACACCTGAAACTAAAAACATTGTAAATCAACTATACTCCAATAAAAATTAAAAAAAAATAAATAAAACATTTGCCTCTGGAGATGAGAACTAGAAATAGTTGGAGCAAAGGGCTACAGTATTTCATTAAAAACCTTTCAGCACCATTTGATATTTAAGTATGCTCATAATATACTTTGATACATTAAACACTATATTAAAAATCAAAAAAAAAAAAAGAATACCAAACCTAACCAAACCAAACAAAAAGTTAAGAAAAGAAAAGAAAAAAAACCCAGGAGTTTGTACACAAGTGAAAATTGCCAACACACTGAAAAGCACTTTTCTGTGAGAACGCCGTTGGCCAAGTGCAATTTTCCCCACTCCTCCACCCAACTAACCATAAATAAGGAGAGGGATTCATAGATCTAAGTGGTTTGTAAGAGAAGAGATATTGTTGGTACATGTGACTGTGCCCTCTGGGTATTACCCAAGGAAAATGTCCTTAATATACAAAGTAGCAACGTTAAACTTTACCTGAGCCCTGTATTCTGAAAACAGTGACTCAAGGGCCTCCCCCACACCCCCGACGCCTCTCCCACCCACACTTTTGTGTTTCAGGAAATAGCTAACTGCAAATAACCACATTTCCCCACATAACTTAGATAAGACTGGTAGATGGCTCCCTTGTTTACCTAGGACAAGGCTCATAGGGCCCACAGCAGTGAAAGCACAGAATCCTAACCACTGGACCACCAGGGAACTCCCCAAATTCCCATTCTTTGACTCGTAAATGATTTGATAAACTGTTTGCCCCCACTAAATACCACTAGCTTGGCTTGACCAAACTTTCAGATTTCTCTCCTTCCCCCAGGTCCCTGAACTTTGACCCACCCTCAGCCTGAGCCAGCATCAGAATATGGAACAGCCCCCCCCCCCTTAATGGCTCCTCCAGAGAGTTTGCTGACTGCAAGGAAAGACATTTTCTTTGATCAACTGTCATTTAAGCCACATATTCACCCCACTGCCCCATTCCCTGTTTTTTTTCTAGGCTTGTTTATCTTTCCCAATAAAAGAAAATTTCTTTCTACCTTACCTTTGAGAGACTTGCAGATCTCATTCTCCTTGTTGCAATAGTCACTTCCACTTGCGATAATAATCCTTTTGAATAAAGTCTTTCCTTACCTAATTCTGGATTTATTTTAATTTGACAAACTAACATCAGAAATGATGTGTTTGAAAGGAAGTCAGAAATCTATTATGAAATATTCAAAAAACTATCACAAATACTGTCAAAAAATTAAATGACTGATTTTAATTTTTATTAGAGCAAGAAGGTTTAGGACCTGTGAGACTGGTAGTCTTTTGTTTAATAGTTACACACACACACACACACACACACACACACACACACACGCACACACACATATATATTTACACTCTCATATGATTTAAAGAAAATTCTGGCTTCAGACCTAATTGTATCATAGTACGCCTAAATAGAATTTTAAAAATAAAATACCAAAGACATGTAAATTGATGAAGGTGGGCTAATTTTCCAATTAACTGATTACATGAGGTTTTTTTTTCAGTGTAAAAACAATCCAGTGCTGAAGACTTCCACCAACATGAGGCTAAGTAAATATTCCACTTCTTTTTAGCCTGTGATTGCTGCTTTAATGAATGCTAAATAAGAAAAAAAAGGTCCTTTTTTCTGTATGTTGGCTGTGTGTGTGTGTGTGTGTGTGTGTGTGTGTGTGTGTGTGTGTTCTTATGCCTGTGCAGTACACGATTAAGAGAAAATTAACTGGTGTGGGGTGATAAGTAAGGGTGATGATGGCCTGCAAGTGGAGGTTATGACATTAAGTGGCAAGATGAAATCTGGTCCTGGGAAGTTGTTCAGAAATTTCAGTTAAAGAAAGAAATAAAAATAAACAGAAAAATTACTTATGTGAAAAAAATGTAATATTTGTAAAATCTCTACTGTTGGCACTAAGAGTTAATAGGCCTCCTGAGAAAGACATATAGAAGTTAATCTTCAAAGAAGATTGAGTCTTATTCTCCACAGAGTTAAGATAGATGATATTTATGTAATCACATAGCTCAAAATAATAATAGCTAACATTTACTAAGTGCTCACAGTATGCCAGGTGCTGTGTATTATAATATTTAATGTTTGGAACAACAACATGAAGTAGATACTATTATTCACTTCCTCTCACAGCTAAGCAAACTGAAACACAGAAGGCTTAAGTAACTTTATAAGGTCACACATCAGGGAAGTGATAGAGCCAGAATTTGAATCCAGACAGTCAAACTCCACAGTGCAAGCCATTGACGATTATAATATTCAGCCAGCAAGATAACAGCCATTGCATCTATGAAACTGAGCAGGACCCAGTGGGGCTCCTGGGCACAGAAACTTTTTGTGTCCCCTTCCCTGAGTTCCAAAGGACAGTTTCAAACTGTTAATCAAGGAAGGGTGGGGATGCAGACACAAGGGAGGAGCAGTCAAGAAACAATAGTACAGCCATGACACAGGGTCCTGGTTCCTCCTCAAGGGATATACATAACAATATCTTTGAGCACTTCTGCAGAGCAAAAACCCCCAACAAATGGAAGATGTTCCAGAAAGGTCACAGTTCAGTAACCTCAAGAACCACAGATCATGAGACCACCTGATGCCATAAGATATCTATATTGAGGGAAATGCAGGCCATGCATGCACCCCAACCCTTATCAGTAACCCTGCCCCTTGACTATAAAACTCCTAATCCTCCCATGCCTATTGGACACACAGTTTTGAGGGCATTGGCCTGCTGTGGCCCCCTTTACCTGGCAAAGCAATAAACCTATTCTTTTCTACTTCACCCAAAACTCTGTCTCTGAGATTCCGTTTAGTACCAGTGTACAGAGGCCGAATTTTTGCATCATCTACAAACACACACATTCCTCTTTGTATGGCTACCCTAGACCTATTGCACTCAAACTAGAAGTAGGCAATCATCTTTGAAATTAAAATTCAAAGAGTACTGTAATTTAGGGGAATTTCCAAGGTAAAAGTCTTGAAAATAAAATTGGTCAAGGTCAATAGTGGTCACTAATTGGTCAATAGTGTTCCTCAGATGGAGGTAGTGTGGGTGTTTATTTTCTTCTTACTTTTTTGTATTTTCTAATTTTTCTATGATGAAAATGAATTGATTTTATAAGAAGAAGAAAATGAAGTTATTTCTTGTTAGACATGTACTACCTATACTACAATGAATGATATTGCTTTCTTTTTTATACCAGCTGCCAAATGGCTAGATCATTTCCCTGATGCTATCTCCACTGAGCTTCTGTTTTTTCTTCTTGGCTTATAGGTTTGTTGAACATAGAAGTGGGATCTCATTACTAAAGCACTTTTAAAAATTTAGTATGTTTAATAATCACCAGAGGTGTTAAAAAAGTCAAAGGATAGAGTGACCATGAGATTTATAACATACAATCCAAACTGTAGCACTTCAGAATGTGAAAGGGAACAACAAAATAATTAAAATGATGACAATTTGGTTTTACTATGTGTGTGGACCTATAAAATTGTTTTATTCAAAAACTATTCTCAAAAGTGAAATTATGTCAAAAATAAAATAACATGTATCTGTGTACATTAAAGTAACATTTAAAAAATATATAATTTACCTGAACATTGGAAAATAACATATACAGAACATGTATTATTGATAATTCATACATTTTAATCACAGTCTTAGCTACATCTATCTATAATATGCCATTTTGGAGAAAAATATATTTTAAAATATTGTCTTTTCCCTGAAATGTTTTTAAAAGTTGCAATTTATTATTGATAAATTTGAAATTTTTAATACTTTCAGTTGATTCTTCTCTCCAGACCATGATAGTGTTAATCAATAAAATACTGTCTATAGGTCATGACAGGGAAACTCAGAGAAAATTCTGCTAAAAGGTGTATATTCCCAATTTTCTTGTATGTATTGAAATGTGTATTTGTTTTAGTTTAAATATATAATTTTTGCTTCTATTCAGAGGATCTGTCTTCAACAAATTTGTTTTACAAGAATAAATTCATCAAGAAGTTGTCTCTTTTAATAAACCTTTTGAATGTTTCACCGAATTTAGATGCTGCAAAATCATATCCTTTATTTTACTCCATTCTAGTATAGAATATGAATTTATCCAATAAAAATAGATGCACCATCAAAAAATCACAAATCAAGATGTTCCAAAGTTCAATTATAAAATTTCAAAATTAAAACTTTTACAGTTTGAGCTCTCATCATTTAATTCAGTCGTTTCCTCTCTTTTGTTATAATAAAATTCCAGTGTCTTTGTGTTTTCAAGCTTTGTTTTCAGTCATTGTGATTAATTAAAAGCTTGAAAGCTACATTTGTTTCATGTTTCATTTGTCCTGCATCAGAGTTCCAACTGATTTTGATAAAAAATTCAACTCAAATGTTAAGAACGCATTTACAAAAGGTAATTAATTACATTTGAAAACAGGTTAATTTACAAAATAGTTATCCAAAGGCTTAAACATTTCCAAACTCTAATTGATGAGGGGCAGCAAGGAAAGAAAGTAGGTAAATACATGCAAAGGGGAAATTTTTCTTTTTAGATTCAACACCGCCAATACCCCAAACCCTATACTTCTATCAATTACTCTTTCTCCATATAAATATTGACATCTATGTTTTCTATATAGATGGGTGGACTATAAAGGCATCTTAAGATATAGTTATGAAATATGTGTATTTCAAAATAATCCCAAATTTCTCCAGAGGTTTCTAACTTAATAAGAAAATATTTTACAATGATGCTTTTGCTCTACTAATATTTGCATTCATATGATAAATATAAAAATATTTTTATCTCCAGATTTAATTTTTAAACTGAATTTAAAATAGTTTTCTCAATAATCTCAAATATTTCACCTTGGTAGAATAAACTTTCAAAGGCTTTATACTGATTCTATGGATTGGATCAAAAAATCAAACCATTATTAAACATAACATTTTCTATTTGAAGTATTTGATTTCATTGTTCTAAAATTACCTTTGTGTAACTGTGAAATACTTCTGTTAATAAAATCATCTTATTAAGTTATCATTTCATTTTTTGTTTATGCATGAGAAAGGTTAGAACCAAATATGAGCTAAATTAATTTAGAATGAGTCATTTGATCTAAATGAATAGCACATTTTATGCAAGTTACAAATTTATCATTAACTTTTTGAAAAATAGAATTGTATTATTTTTCATTTAACATGGCTTTTAACGTTTGTTGATTAGTGAATGTGCTTATTACAAAAAAGTTATAATTGAGTTAATAAATAGTTGTACAGTACAAAATAAATGGCAAAATCACTATAGCAAGAGCACTATGCTACAACAAATTCTAGAGACCAGCTCTATGGTACAGCTGTTCAGCCTTGTCTGGCACTTATTTCATGGCCACCTAACCCTTGATTTTTCACATTTCCAACTAACACCAGCAAATGGCACCCTGGCATCTTTGTACATCTAACAGGACTGAGTATCACTACTGAAGTAGAGAAGGAGTTAACAATCGTTAGCTGCTCACGTTCCAATATCTATTTTTTTATCAGTAAGAATTTTTTATGATGTGTTTTTTTAAACATCTTTATTGGAGTATAATTGCTCTACAATGTTGTGTTAGTTTCTGCTCTATAACAAAGTTAAACAGCTATACATATATCCCCATATCCCCTCCCTCTTGTGTCTCCCTCACTATCCCACCCCTCTATGTGGACACAAAGCATGGAGCTGATCTCCCTGTGCTATGTGGTTGCTCTCACTAGATATCTATTTTAAATTTGGTAGTGTATATATGTACATGCAACTCTCTCACTTAGTCCCATCTTACCCTTCCCCCTCCCCGTGTACTCAAGCCCATTCTCTATTTCTGCATCTTTATTCCTGTCCTGCCCCGAGGTTCATCAGAACCATTTTTTTTTTTTTTAGATTCCATATATATGCGTTAGCATACGGTATTTGTTTTTCTCCTTCTGATTTATTTCACTCTGTATGACAGACTCAAGGTCCAACCATGTCACTACAAACAACTCAATTTCATTTCTTTTTATGGCTAAGTAATATTCCATTGGATATATGTGCCACATCTTATTTATCCATTCATCTGTTGATGGACACTTAGGTGGCTTCTATGTACTGACTATGGTAAATAGTGCTACAATGAGCATTGTGGTACATGACTCTTTTTGAATTATGGTTTTCTCAGGGTATATGCCCAGTAGTGGGATTGCTGGTAGTTCTACTTTTAGTTTCTTAAGGAACCTCCATAGTGTTCTCCATAGTGGCTGTATCAATTTACATTCCCACCAACAAGACAGTGCAAGACAGTTCCCTTTTCTCCACACCCTCTCCAGCATTTATTGTTTGTAGATATTTTGATGATGGCCATTCTGACCTGTGTGAGGTGATACCTCATTGTAGTTTTGACTGGCATTTCTCTAATGATTAGTGATGTTAAGAATGCTTTCATGTGTTTCTTGGCAATCTGTATGTCTCCTTTGGAGAAATGTCTATTTAGGTCTTCTGCCCAATTTTGGATTGTTTTTTTGTTTTTTAGATATTGAGCTGCATGAGCTGCTTGTATATTTTGGAGATTAATCCTTTGTCAGTTGCTTCCTTTGTAAATAATTTCTCCCATTATGAGAGTTGTCTTCTTGTCTTGTTTATGGTTTCTTTTGCTGTGCAAAAGATTTTAAATTTCATTAGGTCCCATTTGTTAATTTTTGTTTTTATTTCCATTTCTCTAGGAGGTGGGTCCAAAAGGACCTTGCTATAATTTATGTCATAGACTGTTCTGCTTATGCCTTGCTCTACCAGTTTTATAGTGTCTGGCCTTACACTGAGGTCCTTAATGCATTTTGAGTTTATATTTGTGTATGGTGATAGGGAGTGTTCTAATTTCATTCTTTTATATGTAGCTGTCCAGTTTTCCCAGAACCACTTATTAAAGATGTTATCTTTTCTCCAGTGTATATTCTTGCCTCCTTTACCAAAGATAAGGTGACCAAGTGTGTGTGGGTTTATCTCTAGGCTTTCTATCCTGTTCCATTGATCTATATTTCTGTTTTTGTGTCAGTGTCATACTCTCTTGATTGCTGTAGCTTTATAGTATAGTCTGAAGTCAAGGAGCTTGATCCCACCAGCTCCATTTTTCTTCCTCAAGATTGCTTTGGCTATTCTGGTCTTTTGTTTTTCCATACAAATTGTGATTTTTTTTTTTTTTTGTACTTCTGGCGAAAATTCCATCAGTAGTTTGATAGGGATTGCATTGAATCTGTAGATTGCTTTGGGTAATATAATAATTTTCACAAGGTAGATTCTTCCATTTCAAGAACATGGTTAATCTCTCCATGTGTTTGTTTCATTTTTAATTTCTTTAATGAATGTCTTATAATCTTCTGCATACAGATCTTTTGTTATCTTAGGTAGGTTTATTCCTAGGTATTATATTCTTTTTCTTGAAGTGGTAAATGGGAGTGTTGCTTTATTTCCTATTTCAGATTTTTCATCATTAGTGTACAAGAATGCAAAAGATTTGTGTGCAAAAATTTTGTATCTTTCTACTTTACAAAATTCATTGATTAGATTTAGTAGTTTTCTGGTAGCATCTTTAGGATTCTCTATGTATATTACCATTTACCTTCCAATGGTGACAGTTTTACTTTTTCTTTTCTGATTTGGATTCTTTTTATTTCATTTTCTTCTCTGATTACTGTGGCTAATACATCCAACACTATGTTGCATAACAGTGGTGAGAGTGGGCAATGTTGTCTTGTTCCAGATTTTAGAGGAAATTGTTTCAGTTTTTCACCATTGAGAATGATGTTGGCTGTGAGTTTGTCATATATGGACTTTATTATATTGAGGTAAGTTCCCTCTATGCCTACATTCTGGAGAGCTTTTTCATAAGTGAGTGTTGAATTTTGTTGAAAACTTTTTCCGCATCTATTAAGATTATCATATGTTTGTTATCCTTCAATTTGTTAACATGGTGTATCAGGTTGATCTGCATGTATTGAAGAATCCTTGCATTCCTGAGGTAAACCCAACTTGCTCATATTGTATGACACTTTTAGTGTTCAGTTGGATTCTGTTTGCTAGTATTTTGTTGAGGATTTTGCATCTATGTTTATCAGTTATATTGGCCTGTAGTTTTCTATTTTTGTGACACCTTTTTCTGATTTTGGTATCAGGGTGGTGGTGGCCTCATAGAATGAGTTTGGGAGTGTTTCTCCCTCTGCTATATTTTGGAAAAGTTTCAGAAGGATAGATGTTAACTCTTCTCTAAATGTTTCATAGAATTTGCCTGTGAAGCCATCTGGTCCTGGGATTTTGTTTTTTGGAAATTTTAAATCACAGTTTCAATTTCAGTGCTTGTGATTGATATGTTTGTATTTTCTATTTCTTCCTGGTTCAGTCTAGGAAGGTTGTGCTTTTCTAAGAATTTGCCCATTTCTTCCAGGTTGTCCTATTTATTGGCATATAGTTGCTTGTAGTAATCTCTCATGATCCATTTATTTCTGAGTGTCTGTTGTTACTTCTCCTTTTTATTTTCTAAATCTGTTGATTTGAGTTTTCCCCCTTTTTTTCTTGATGAATCTGGCTAGTGTTTTTTCAATTTTGTTTATCTTCTAAAATAACCAGCTTTTAGATTTATGGATCTTTGCTATTGTTTCTTTCATTTTTTTTCATTTATTTCTGATCTGATTTTATGATTTCTTTCCTTCTGCTATCTGTGGTTTTTTTTTTTTGTTCTTGTTTCTATAATTGCTTTAGGTGTAAGGTTAGGTTGTTTATTTGAGGTTTTTCTTATTTCTTGCAGTAGGATTGTTTTATGATAAACTTTCCTCTTAGAACTGCTTTTGCTGCATCCCATAGGTTTTGGGTCATTGTGTTTTTATTGTCATTTTTTTCAAGGCATATTTTGATTTCTTCTTTGATTTATTCAGTGATCTCTTGGTTATTTAGTAGCATATAGTTTAGCTTCCATGTGTTTGTACTTTTTACAGTTTTGTTTTTCGTGTAATTGAAATGTAATCTCATAGTGCTGTGGTCGGAAAAGATACTTGATACAATTTTCTTAAATTTACCAAGGACTGGTCTGTGACACACGATATGATCTATCCTGGAGAATGTTCCATGAGTACTTGAGAAGAAAGTGTATACTTTGTAGATGGAATGTCCTACAAATATCAACTAAGTCCATCTTGTTTAATGTGTTATTTAAAGCTTGTGTTTCCTTATTTATTTTCATTTTGGATGATATGTTCATTGGTGAAAATGGGGTGTTAAAATCCCCTACTATTATTGTGTTACTGTCGTTTACCCTATTGTGTTTCCTTTTTTGGATGTCAGCATTTTCCTTAAGTATTGAAGTGCTCCTATGTTGGGGGCATAAATATTTACAATCATTATATGTTCTTCCATTGATTATTATGTAGTGTCTTGCATTGTCTCTTTTTTTTTAACATCTTTACTGGAGTATAATTGCTTTACAATGGTGTGTTAATTTCTGCTTTCTAACAAAGTGAATCAGTTATACATATACATATGTTCCCATATCTCTTCCCCCTTGCATCTCCCTCCCTCCCACCCTCCCTATCCCACCCCTCTAGGTGGTCACAAAGCACCGAGCTGATCTCTCTGTGTTATGCGGCTGCTTCCCACTAGCTATCTATTTTACGTTTGATAGTATATATATGTACATGCCACTCTCTCACTTTGTCACAGCTTACCCTTCCCCCTCCCTATATCCTCAAGTCCACTCTCTAGTAGGTCTGTGCCTTTATTCCCATCTTACCCCTAGGTTCTTCATGACCTTTTTTTTCCCCTTTGATTCCATATATATGTGTTAACATATGGTATTTGTTTTTCACTTTCTGACTTACTTCACTCTGTATGACAGACTCTAGTTCCATCCACCTCACTACAAATAACTCAATTTCATTTTTTATGGCTGAGTAATATTCCATTGTATATTTGTGTCACATCTGCTTTATCCATTCATCTGACGATGGATACCTAGGTTGCTTCCATCTCCTGGCTATTGTAAATAGAGCTGCAATGAACATTTTGGTACATGACTCATTTTGAATTATGGTTTTCTCAGGGTATATGTCCAGTAGTGGGATTGCTGGGTCGTATGGTAGTTCTATTTGTAGTTTTTTGAAGAAACTCCATACTGTTCTCCATAGTGGCTGTATCAATTTACATTCCCACCAGCAGTGCAAGAGGGTTCCCTTTTCTCCACACCCTCTCCAGATATTAAAGGTGATCCAAAATCTTGGAAATAGAATAGAGAAAATGCAAGAAACATTTAACAAGTATGTAGAAGAACTAAAGAGGAAACAAACAATGATGAACAACACAATTAATGAAATTAAAAATACTCTTGAAGGGATCAATAGAAGAATAACTGAGGCAGAAGAACAGGTAAGTGACCTGGAAGATAAAATAGTGGAAATAACTACTGCAGAGCAGGATAAAGAAAAAAGAATGAAAAGAACTGAGGACAGTCTCAGAGACCTCTGGGACAACATTAAAAGCACCAACATTCGAATTATAGGGGTCCCAGATGAAGAAGAGAAAAACAAAGGGACTGAGAAAATATTTGAAGAGATTGCATTGTCTCTTGTAATAGTCTTTATTTTAAAGTCCATTTTGTCTGATTTGAAAATTGCTACCCCAGGTTTGTTTTGCTTTCAATTTGCATGGAATATCTCTTCCCATCCCCTCATTTTCAGGCTGTATGTGTTCCTAGGTCTGAAGTGGGTCTCTTGTAGAAAGCATATATATGGGTCTTCTTTTGTATCATTTCAGCCAGTCTGTGTCTTTTGGTTTGAGCATTAAATCCATTTACATTTAAGGTAATTTTTGATATATATGTACCTATTCCCATTTTCTTAATTGTTGGGTTTGTTATTGTAGGTCTTTTCCTTCTCTTGTGTTTCCTGCCTAGAGAAGTTTCTTTAGCATTTGTTGTAGAGCTGGTTTGGGGGTGCTGAATTCTCTTAGCTTTTGTTTGTCTGTAAAGATTTTAATTTCTCTGTCGAATCTGAATGAGATCCTTGTTGGGTACAGTAATCTTGGTAGTAGGTTTTTCCCTTTCATCACTTTAAGTATGTCCTGCCACTGCCTTCTGTCTTGCGGAGTTTCTGTTGAAAGTTCAGCTGTAAACCTTAAGGGGATTCCTTTGTATGATATTTGTTTTTTTCCCTTGCTACTTTTAATGGTTTTTTTGTATTTAATTTTTGATAGTTTGATTAATATGTCTTGGTGTGTTTCTCCTTGGATTTATCCTATATGGGACTCTGTGCTTCCTGGACTTTATTGACTGTTTCCTTTCTCATGTTAGGGAAATTTTCAACTATAATCTCTTCAATATTTTCTCAGATGCTTTCTTTTTCTTCTGGGACCCCTATAATTCAAATGTTGATGCATTTAATGTTGTTCCAGAGGTCTTTGAGACTGTTCTCAATTCTTTTCATTCTTTTTTCTTTATTATGATCTTGGTAGTTATTTCCACGATTTTATATTCCAGGTCATTTATCCACTCTTCTGCCTCAGTTATTCTCCTATAGATTCCTTCTAGAGAATTTTTAATTTCATTTATTGTGTTGTTCATCATTTTTTGTTTGCTCTTTAGTTCTTCTAGGTACTTCATAAAGTTTCTTGTATTTTCTCCATTCTATTTCCAACATTTTGGATCATCTTTACTCACATTACTCAGAATTCTTTCTCAGGTTGGCTGCCTATTTTCTCTTCATTTATTTGTTCTGATGGGGTTTTTTCCTTGATCTTTCACCTGCTGCATATTTCTGTGTCTCTCATTTTGCTTAACTTGCTGTGTTTGGGGTTTCCTTTTTGCAGGCTACTGATTCGAAGTTCCTGTTGTTTTTGGTGTCTGCCCCCAGTGGGTATGGTTGGTTCAGTGGCTTGTTTTGGCTTCCTGGTGGAGGGGACTGGTGCTTGCATTCTGGTGGGTGGGGCTGGATCTTGTGTTTCTGGTGGGCAGTGCTGCATCCAGTGGTGTGTTTTGGGGTGTCTGTGAACTTATTATTATTTTAGGCAGCCTCTCTGCTAATGGGTTGGATTGTGTTCCTGTACTGCTAGTTTTTGGCATGGGGCATCCAGCACTGGAGCTTGTTGGCTGTTGAGTAGAGCTGGATCGTAGCATTGAGATGGATATCCTTGGGAGAACTCTCACCAATTGCTATTACTTGGGGCCAGGAGGTCACTTATTTTCCAATTTCCTGTACTCGGCTCTCCCACCTCAGAGTCTCTGACCTGACAGCAGGTCAGAGCACCAAGACACTGTCAGCCACATGGCTCAGAAGAAAAGGGAGAAAATAAAGCAAATATATATATATATATATATATATATATATATATATATATATATATACACACACACACAATAAAAGTAAATAAAATTATTAAAATTAAAATTTATTTTTAAATTATTAAAATAAAATAAAAATTTAAGTAATAAAGAAAAGGTAGCAACCAAACAAATAAACAAATCCACCAATGATACCAAGCACTAAAATCTATACTAAGGTAAATATAAAAATCAGAAACAAGTCATTCGCATATAGCAAACCCCATGTCTACATTTGCTACCAAAGTCCACTGCCTCAATTTTGGGATGATTCATTGTCTATTCAGGTATTCCACAGATGCAGGGTACATCAAGTTGATTGTGGTGGTTTTATCTGCTGCTCCTTAGGGTGCACAGAGAAATTTAACTTTCTTTTTTGTCCACACAGCTCCTGGGGTTCAGCTTTGGTTTTGGCCTTGCCTCTGCATGTAGGTGCCCTCAGGCTTCTGTTCCCACCCAGACAGGAGGGTGTTAAAGCAGTGGCTGATTAGAGGCCTCTGGCTCACTCAGGCCATGGAATGTGGGGTGAGCCTGCTGCGGCAGAGGCCAACATGACATTACAACAGCCTGGGGCATGCTGAGTGTTCTCCTAGGGAAGTTGTCCCTGGATCACGTGACCCTTGCAGTGGTGGGCTGCACCGGCTCCCAGTGGGGGAGGTGTGGATAGTGACCTGTGCTTGTACACAGGATTCTTGGTGGCTGCAGCAGCAGCATTTCATGCCCTTCTCTGGGGTCCACCCTGATAGCCGTGGCTCGTGCCCATCTCTGAAGCTCATTTAGGTAGTGCTCTGAATCCCCTCTCCTCACACACCCTGAAACAATGGTTTCTTGACACTTAGGGACAAATTCCAGACATTTTCCCAGACTCCCTCATGGTTAGCTGTGGGGCACTAGCCCCCTTCAGGTAGTGTTCACACAGCCAACCCCAGTCCTCTCCCTGGAATCTGACCTCCAATGCCCAAGCCTCAGCTCACAGCCCCCACTCACACTGATGGGTGAGCAGAAGCATCTCAGGCTGGTGAGTACTGGTGAGAACGGATCCTCTGTGTGAAATCTCTCCGATTTGCCCACTGCACCCCTGTTGCTGTGCTCTCCTCCATGGCTCCATAGCTTCCCCATCCACCCTCCCCTGTCTCTGCCAGTGAAGGGGCTTCTTAGTGTGTGGAAAATTTTTCTCCTTCACAGCTCCCACCCAGAGGGCATGTTCCATCATTATTCTTTTTTAAACATTTTTACTGGAGTATAATTGCTTTACAATGGTGTGTTAGTTTCTGCTGTATAAAAGAATGAATCAGCTATACACATACATATATCCCCATTTTTCTTCCCTCTTTCATCTCCCTACCACACTCCTTATCCCACCCCTCTAGGTGGACACTAAGCACCAAGCTGATATCCCTGTGCCATGTGGCTGCTTCCCACTAGCTATCTATTTTATATTTGGTAGTGTATATATGTCCATGCCAATCTCTCACATCATCCCAGCTTATCCTCCCCCCTGCCATCCCTCAGGTTCATTCTCTACATCTGAGTCTTTATTCCTGTCCTGCCCTTAGGTTCTTCAGAACCTTTTTTTTTTCTTTTGATTCCATATATATATGTAGCATGAGGTATTTATTTTTCTCTTTCTGACTTATTTCACTCTGTATGACAGTCTCTAGCTCCATACACTTCACTACAAAACACTCAACTTCATTTCTTTTTAGGGCTGAGTAATATTCCATTGTATATATGTGCCACATGTTCTTTATCCATTCATCTGTCGATGGACACTTAGGTGGCTTCCATGTCCTGGCTATTGTAAATAGAGCTGCAGTGATGTTTGTGGTACATGACTCTTTGAATTACGGATTTCTCAGGGTATATGCCCAGTAGTGGGATTGCTGGGTTATATGGTAGTTCTATTTTTAATTTTTTAAGGAACCTCCATACTGTTCTCCATAGTGGCTGTATCAATTTACATTCCCACCAACAGTACAAGAGGGTTTCCTTTTCTCCACACCCTCTCCAGAATTTATTTTCTGTAGATTTTTGATGATGGCCATTCTGAATAGTGTAAGGTGATTGCTTTTAGTTTTGATTGGCATTTCTCTAATGATTAGTGATGTTGAGCATACTTTCATGTGTTTCTTGGCAATCTCTATATCTTCTTTGGAGAGATGTCTATTTAGGTCTTCTGCCCATTTTTGGATGGGGTTGTTTGTTTCTTTGATATTGAGCTGCTTGTATATTTTGGAGATTAATCCTTTCTCAGTTGCTTCTTTTGAAAATATTTTCTCCCATTCTTAGGGTTGTCTTTTCATCTTGTTTATGGTTTCCTTTGCTGTGCAAAAGATTTTAAGTTTCATTAGGTCCCAGTTGTTAATTTTTGTTTTTATTTCCATTTCTCTAGGAGGTGGGTCCAAATGGATCTTGCTGTGATTTATGTCATAGAGTGTTCTGCCTATGTTTTCCACTAAGAGTTTTATAGTGTCTGGCCTTACATTTAGGTCTTTAATGCATTTTGAGTTTATTTTTGTGTATGGTGTTAGGGAGTGTTCTAATTTCATTCTTTTTTATGTAGCTTTCTGGTTTTCTCAACACCACTTATTAAAGAGTATCTTTTCTCCATTGTATATTTTTGCCTCCTCTATCAAAGATAAGATGACGATATGTGCATGGGTTTATCTCTGGGCTTTCTATCCTGTTCCATTGGTCTATATTTCTTTTTTTGTGCCAGTACCATGCTCTCTTGATTACTGTAGCTTTGTTCTATAGTCTGAAGTCAGGGAGCCAGGTCCCACCAGCTCCATTTTTCTTTCTCATGGTGGTTTGGCTATTCTGATCTTTTGTGTTTCCATACAAATTGTGAAATTTTTTGTTGTAGTCTGTGAAAAATGCCATTGGTAGTTTGATAGGGATTGCATTGAATCTGTGGACTTCTTTGGGTAGAATAGTCATTTTCACAATTTTGATTCTCCAAATCTAAGAACATGATATATCTCTCCATCTGTTTTTATCATCTTTAATTTCTTTCAGCAGAGTCTTATTGTTTTCTGCATATAGGTCTATTTTCTCCTTAGGTAGGTTTATTTCTAGGTATTATATTCTTTTTGTTGCAATGGTAAGTGGAAGCGTTTCCTTAATTTTTCTTTCAGATTTTTCATCATCAGTGTATAGGAATGCAAGAGATTACTGTGCATTAATTTTGTATCCTGCTACTTTACCAAAATCATTGATTAGCTCTAGTATTTTTCCAGTAACATCTTTAGGATTCTCTGTGTATATTATCACGTCATTTGCCAACAGTGACAGCTTTACTTCTTTTCTGATTTGGATTCCTTTTATTTCTTTTTCGTCTCTGATTGCTATGGATACAACTTCCAAAACTATGTTGAATAATAGTGGTGAGAGTGGACAACCTTGTCTTTTTCATGATCTTAGTGGAAATGGTTTCAATTTTTCACCATTGAGAACTATGTTGGCTGTGGGTTTGTCATATATGGCTTTTATTATATTGAAGTAAGTTCCCTCTATGCCTACTTTCTGATGGGTGTTTATCATAAATTTGTATTGAATTTTGTCAAAAGCCTTTTCTGCATCTATTGAGATTATGATATGGTTGTTATCTTTCAATTTGTTGATATGGTGTGTCACATTGATTGATTTGCATACATTAAAGAATCCTTGCATTCCTGGGATCAAGCCAACTTGATCATGGTGTATGATCCTATTAATATGCTGTTTGATTTTGTTTGCTAGTGTTTTGTTGAGTTTTTTTTTTTTGCATCTATGTTCATCAATGATATTGGCCTGTAGTTTTCTATTTTTGTGACATCTTTGTCTGGTTTTGCTATCAAGGTGATGGTGGGCTCATAGAATGAGTTTAATAGTGTTGCTGTCTCTGCTATATTTTGGAAGATTTTGAGAAGGTTAGGTATTAGCTCTTCTCTAAATGTTTGTTAGAATTCGCCTGTGAAGCCATCTGGTCCTGGGCTTTTGTTTGTTGGAAAATTTTAAATTCAATTTCAGTGCTTGTGATTGATCTGTTTATATTTTCTATTTCTTCCTGGTTCAGTCTCAAAACATTGTGCTTTTCTAAAGATGTCTTCCAGGTTGTCCATTGTATTGGCATACAGTTGCTCGTAGTAATCGCTCATGATCCCTTTTATTTCCTCAGTGTCAGTTGTTACTTCTCTTTCTCATTTCTAATTCTATCGGCTTGAGTCTTCTCTCTTTTTTTCTTGATGAGTCTGGGTAATGGTTTATCAATTTTTTTTTTACCTTCTCAAAGAGCCAGGTTTTAGTTTTATTGATCTTTGCTATTGTTTCCTTCATTTATTTCTCATGTAATCTTTATGATTTCTTTTCTTCTGCTAACTTTTGGGGTTTTTTGTTCTTCTTTCTCTAATTGCTTAGGTTTAAGAGTAGGTTGTTTATTTGAGATGTTTCTTGTTTCTTGAGGTAGGATTGTATTGCTATAAACTTCCTTCTTAGAACTGCTTTTGCTGCTTCCCATAGCTTTTGGGTCATCCTGTATTCATTGTCATTTTCTTCTAGGCATATTTTCATTTCCCCTTTGATTTATTCAGTGATCTCTTGGCTATTTAGTAGTATATTTTTTTTGCCTTCATGTGTTTGTATTTTTTTTCAGATTTTTTTCCTGTAATTGATATATATTCTCATAGCATTGTGGTCAGAAAAGATACCCGGTATGATTTCAATTTTCTTAAACTCACCAAGGCTTGATTTGTGACCCAAGATATGATCTATCCTGTAGAATGTTCCATAAGCACTTGACAAGAATGTGCATTCTGCTGTTTTTGGATGGAATGTCGTATAAATATCAATTAAGTCCATCTTGTTTAATGTATCATTTAAAGCTTGTGTTTCTTTATTTATTTTCATTTTGGACAATCTGTCCATTGGTGAAAGTGGGGTGTTGGTGTTCGCTACTATTATTGTGTTACTGTTGATTTCCCCTTTTATGGCTGTTAGCTTTACCTTATGTACTGGGGTGTTCCTAAATTGAAGGCATAAATATTTACTATTTCTATATCTTCTTCTTGAATTGATCCCTTGATCATTATGTAGTGTCCTTCTTTGTCTCTTGTAATAGTCTTTATTTTAAAGTCTATTTTGTCTGATATGAGAATTGCTGCTCCATATTTCTTTTGATTTCCATTTGCATGGAATATCTTTTTCCATCCCCTTGCTTTCAGTCTGTATGTGTCCCTAGGTCTGAAATGGGTCTCTTGTAGACAGCATGTATGCAGGTCATTTATTTGTATCCATTCAACCAGTCTATGTCTCTTGGTTGGGTAAAATCCATGTACATTTAAGGTAATTATCGTTATGTATGTTCCTATTACCATCAAGTAGAGTCCCTATTACCATTTTCTTAACTGTTTGGGGTTTGTTACTGTAGGTCTTTTCCTACTCTTGTGTTTCCTGCCAGAAAAGTTCCTTTATCATTTGTTGTAAAGCTGATTTGGTGGTGTTGAATTCACTTAGCTTTTGCTTATCTGTAAATGTTTTAAGTTCTCCATCAAATCTGAATGAGATCCTTGCTGGGTAGAGTAATTCTGGTTATAGATTTTTCCCTTTAATTACTGTAAATATGTCTTGCCATTCCCTTCTGTCTTGCAGAGTTTCTGCTGAAAGATCAGCTGTTAACCTTATGGGATTCCCTTGTATGTTATTTGTTGCTGTCCCTTGCTGCTTTTAATATATTTTCTTTGTATTTAATTTTTGATAGTTTGATTAATATGTGTCTTGACATTTTTCCCTGTAGATTTATCCTGAATGGGTCTCTGTGTGCTTCCTGGAGTTGATTGACTATTTCCTTCTTCATATTAGTGAAGTTGTCAACTATAATCTCTTCAAATATTTTCTCAATCCCTTTCATTTTCTCTTCTTCTTCTGAGACCCCTATGATTCAAATGTTGGTACGTTTATTGTTGTCCCACAGGTCTTTGAGACAGTTCTCAATTCATTTCATTCTTTTTTTCTTTATTCTGCTCTTGGGTAGTTATTTCCACTATTTTATCTTCCAGGTCACTTATCCATTCTTTTGCCTCAGTTATCCTTCTACTGATTCCTTCTAGAGAATTTTCAATTTCATTTATTGTGTTGTTCATCACTGTTTGTTTGCTGTTTATTTCTTCTAGGTCCTTGTTAAACATTTATTGTATTTTCTCCATTCTATTTCGAAGATTTTGGATCATCTTTACTATCATTACTCTGAATTCTTTTTCAGGTAGAATGCCTATTTCCTCTTCATTTGTTTGGTCTGGTGGGTTTTTATCTTGTTTCTTCATCAGCTATGTGTTTCTCTGTCTTCTCATTTTGCTTAACTTAGTGTGTTTGTGGTCTTCTTTTCACAGGCTGCAAGTCGTAGTTCCTGTTGTTGTTGATTTCTTCCCCCAGTGGCTAGGCTTGTTTTAGTGGGTTGTGTAGGTTTCCTGGTGGAGGGACTGGTGCCTGTGTTCTGGTGGATGAGGCTGGATCTTGTCTTTCTGGTTGACATGACTGTGTCTGGTGGTGTGCTTGGGGTTGTCTGACCTTATTATGATTTTAGGCAGCCTCTCTGATAATGGGTGCCATTGTGTTCTTGTCTTGCTAGTTGTTTGGCACAGCGTGTCTAGCCCTGTAGCTTGCTGGTTGTTGATTGGAGTTGGGTCTCAGTGTTGAGATGGCAACCTCTGGGAGAGTTTTCACCATTTGATATTATGTGGGGCTGGGAGGTCTCTGGGCATCCAATGTCCTGTACTCGGCTCTCCCACCTCAGAGATTCTGCCCTGACACCCAGCTATAGCACCAAGACCCTGTCAGCCCCTCAGATCCGAAGAAAAGGGAGGAAAAAAAAATGAAAGAAAGGAAGATTAATCCTTTGTCGGTTGCTTCATTTGCAAATATTTTCTCCCATTCTGAGGGTTGTCTTTTCGTCTTGTTTATGGTTTCCTTTGCTGTGCAAAAGCTTTGAAGTTTCTTTAGGTCCCATTTGTTTATTTTTGTTTTTATTTCCATTCCTCTAGGAGGTGGGTCAGAAAGGATCTTGCTGTGATTTATGTCATAGAGTGTTCTGCCTATGTTTTCCTCTAAGAGTTTGAGTTTCTGGCCTTACATTTAGGTCTTTAATCCATTTTGAGCTTATTTTTATGTATGGTGTTAGGGAGTGATCTAATCTTATACTTTTAAAAGTACCTGTCCAGTTTTCCCAGCACCACTTATTGAAGAGGCTGTCCTTTCTCCACTGTACATTCCTGCCACCTTTATCAAAGATAAGGTGTCCATATATGTGTGGGTTTATCTCTGGGCTTTCTATCCTGTTCCATTGATCTATCTTTCTGTTTTTGTGCCAGTACCATACCGTCTTGATAACTGTAGCTTTGTAGTATAGTCTGAAGTCAGGGAGCCTGATTCCTCCAGTTCCTTTTTTCGTTCTCAAGATTGCTTTGGCTATTTGGGGTCTTTTGTGTTTCCATACAAACAGAAGCAACCAAAAGATGTCTTTCAGTCCTTCAGTGATGAATAAGTAAAATATGGTACATTCAGACAATGGAATATTATTCAAGGCCAAAAAGAAATGAGCTTTCAAGCCATGAAAAAAATATGGAGAAACCTCAAATGCATATTACTAAGTCAAAGAAGCCAATCTGTAGAGGATTTCAACTGTAGGACATTCTGCAAAGGTAAAACTATGGAGAAAGTAAAAAGATCAGTGGTGCTAGAGCCTGGGGAAGGGGATGGAGGGATGAATACGGGGGGTGGGTGCACAGAGGATTTTTTAGGGCAGTGGAACTATTCTGTGTGATACTATTATGGTGGATTCATGTCATTTTACATTTGTCCAAACCCACAGAATGTACAATACTCAGAATGACACTGATGTAAACTGTGGGCTTTAAGTGATTATGACATGTCAGCATAGGTTCATCATTTGTAACAAATGTCCACACTCTGGGGATGCTGATGCTGGGGGAGGCTGTGGATCTGGGGGGCCGGGGGCAGGGGGCATATGGGAAATCTCTGTACCTTCCTCTCAATTTTGCTGTGAACTTTAAACTGTTCTAAAAAATTGTCTTAAAAAAATAATGACAGTAGTGAAGGCAGAAATAAAACAGTCAATTCAAAAAAAAAAAAGAAAGGAAGAGAAAAATAAAATAAAATATAAAGTTATTAAAATATTATTAAAGTTAAAAATATACAAAAGTAATAAAAAGAAAAAGAAAGAATGAAAAGAGCCACCAAACGAAAAACCAAATCCACGAATCCACCAATGAAAACAAGTGTTAAAACTATACTAAAACAAACAAACACGCAAAAAATGGTCAGACAGAAACCTAGGATAAATGGTAAAAGCAAAGCTATACAGAAAAAAATCACACAAAGTAGCATACACATACACACTCACAAAAAGAGAAAAAGGGAAAACAAACAAACAAACAAACAAAATATATATAAAGGAAGAGAGCAACCAAATCAATAAACAAATCTACCAATGATAATAAGCTCTAAATACTAAACTAAAATAAACATAAAACTAGGAACAAATTAGATGCAGAAAGCACATCCCATGTCTACAGTTACTCCCAAATTCCACTATCTCAATTTTGGGATGATTAATTATCTATTCAGGTATTCCACAGATGCAGGGTACATTATGCTGATTGTGGAGATTTAATCCACTGCTCCTGAAGCTGCTGGGAGAAATTTCCGTTTCTCTTCTTTGTTTGCACAACTCCTGGGGTTCAGCTTTGGAGTTAGCCCCTCCACTGCATGTAGGTCTACTGAGGGTGTCTGTTCCCTGCCCCAACAGGACAGGGTTAAAGGAACAGCTGATTAGGTAGGTGGCTCTGGCTCACGCAGGCTGCGGGGAGAGAGGGGTATGGAATGTGGGGCAAGCCTGCAGCAGCAGAGCCTGGCATGATGTTGCAACAGCCTGGGGTGCATGGTGTGTTCTCCCAGGGAAGTTGTCCCTTGATCTCAGGACCCTGGTAGTGGCGGGCTGCACAGGCTCCAGGTATGGGAGGTGTGGTTAGTGACCTGTGTTTGCACACAGGTTTCTTAGAGTGGCTGCAGCAGCAGTCTTAGCATTTCATGCCTGTCTCTTGTGTCCCTGCTGATAGCTGTGGCTTGTGTTCATCTCTGGAGCTCGTTTAGATGGTGCTCTGAATCCCCTCTCCTCACACACTCTGAAAAAATGGTCTCTTGCCTCTTAGGCAGTTCCAGACTTTTTCCCAGACTCCCTCCCGGCTAGCTGTGGAATACTAGCCCTCTTCAGGCTGTGTTCACACAGCCAACCCAAGTCATCTCCCTGGGATCTGACCTCCGAAGCTGGAGTCTCAACTCCCAGCCCCCACCCAACCCGATGAGTGAGCAGACAAGTCTCTCAAGCTGGTCAGTGCTATTCGGCACTGATCCTCTGTGTAGGAATCTCTCTGCTTTGCCCTCTGCACCCCTGTTGCTACGCTCTCCTCCATGGCTCCAAAGCTCCCCCCCCCACCCCCCGTCTCTGACAGTGAAGTGACTTCCTAGTGTGTGGAAACTTTTCCTCCTTCACAGCTCCTTCCCAGAGGTGCAGGTCCCATCCCTATTCTTTTGTCTCTGTTTTTTTCTTTTTTCTTTTGCCCTACCCTGGTACATGGGGAGTTTCTTGCATTTGGGAATTCTGAGGTCTTCTACCAGCATTCAGTAGGTGTTCTGTATGAGTTGTTCCACATGCAGATGTATTTTTGATGCATTTGTGGGGATGAACGTGATCTCCACGTCTTACTAGTCCATCATAGTGAAGGTCCCCTATGTGTATTTTAAAGGGAGATGTTAATAATGTTGTGTCTGAAGTCTTTCAGATTTACCCAAATGATAGAGTAAGACCATTCGCTGCACATACTTCTCATACCCTACTAGACAAGGCATTGGCAGAAGCTGGGAGTACAAAATGGAGGTTAACCAAACCTCCAACCTTATTTTAATGTACCCATTAATAATAATACTGTGTTAAAAATGAAAAATCTGGTAAAAACCTAAACCAAAATTCGACCTATCCATTGACTACTTTTAGAGTTGTTTGCTCTAAAACCTGCTGCAGTTCCTTGTCCTCAGTTAGTATTAAATACATATTTCCTTAGGTGAAATGTGAGTTCCTGTTACTTCTCCTACTGCCATCCTTAGAAAAGTTCCAGGTTCTAGGAGCCTACTTAGGGTATCATAAATCATTTCAACTTCAAAGACAATAGAGAAACAAAACCAGCATAACTCCCCAACCCACTATATTTTATGAGTTGACTATGATAAACCCCTTACTCACCAAATTACTATCTGTGGTCTTTGTTTGACTGTTTCTGAGCCTGAGTTGTTATAAAACATGGAAACTTTATACATTGCATCTCTATACATTATATTTCTCATATTTCAACTGGGTCTTCCACAAGACTTCCACTTGTTTAAATTCCAGAGCATGTGTTGTTATGGTAATCTATTTGGGTTGTCTTCATGCTACTGGTAGAAAATGTTCTATATTCATTTTATGAATCTCAAAGTTTTAAAAAATTTTTCCAGTGTCAACTATGTTAGCCTTTGAAAATCAAATGGGATCAGCAAAATCATAAAACTATGTTTATAGCTTTCAAAATGTTTATCTGCTTTGACTTTAATCTGTACCCGAGAGCAATCAACTTTTAACTGTTTATAGAAGTACTGCTTAGGTAAACTTTAAAGAAAATATCATTTAGTTTTTTAAATGTCTTCCTAACTTCTCTCAGGATCTGAAGTGGGTGTCTGATAACAGGTTAGTGTTTGTCTTATTTCTGAAACAAATATTAGCAATGACAGTGTACTGGTGGTGATGATAATGATATATACTTTGTACATTTGTAAACATCAATACTAATGTCAGGAAATTATAAAGTGTTTACAAATTCAGAATAAGAAGTATTTCAAAGACTATCACAACCATATCTGGCCCAATTCCAGTGATGTCGAGATAGGGATTACCATCTCTAGGTTTCTTTTTAGGTGATAAATTTAAAATTCCTTCTTAGGTCACTTAATTGTTCTGTTACTTGCAGCTGACATTTTGCTGACATATGCATGCATTAATGTGTTATAAAATTATCATTTGGTTTATACATAGAAATCTTCATCATTTAACATTGTTGTTCCTTTTCTTTTTTCTTCACAAAGAACACTTCCTTTACTCCAATTTGGTAGACTAGTCTGATTAGTGGAAATTTTCATGGTGCCAGACTACTGAGATTTCCAGAGCAGATGACACTGTGCTTCTCCAGAAATAGCCATCCACCAACAAATGGCCATGACCTTCCCTGGGAGACTGTAGAAGTAGTTTGCTGCTCAGCTTACATTGGCCCTACCTTACTGGATCTAAGTGTAACCTTTCTTTTCCAAGTCATGCTGTAACAGCTGCATAGAATGAGAAATCAATAACCACTAGAAACCTGGAGTTAGGCCTTTCAGGCTTAATGATTTTATCATTAACCAAAGTGTACTTTTACTCTAATTAATTGTTTCTTCTTAATCTAAACTCTCTTATTTTGTGTGTCCAAGTGAAAGGAGAAAAATAACTTTAGTTCTTTAAAAGAGCATCTGTTCCTTGCCTCACTACCTGTTAAAAGCAGAAAAAGTTAAATTATTTTGTCTACATAATGTCAGTCTTTCCTTTATTATTTGCTTATCAACTACTCATCCTTGAGATTCCAGCTCATCATCCTCAGGGTACCCTTCCTTTAATCAGATCAAATTGCATAATTACATACTCTCATAACATTAGGTAATTCCCTGCATTGTACTTAAAATATTTTGCATTTGTATATTTAGTTGTGTCAGTTTTGATTAATATATATCTTTTAAATTATTCTATGAGGTACATAATATATTTGGCTTACCACACTATCCCAGTACATAGCACTGTGCTTGGGGCTTAGTAGGATCTATATGATCTGGAGCATGCCAAATTACGATTTCATCTTACAGCGCATTCCCCCTTGCTTACCATGTTTTATTTTCTCTTTCTTGTTCTGCTTGAAATATATTTTCTCTAGATATTTCGCATCATGCTAGCATCTGGTTAAATTTTAAGTCCACATAGATGCCTTCCCTGACCACTCAATCCAAAGAATCCTCTCTCTATTACAAGCCACATTATACAGTTTTGTTTTTTGCTTTTTTCAAGGTAATATTTCTTTCTGAAATTATTTATTTACTTTTTAAGAATTTATTTTCCAACTAGAATGTAAGCTCCATGAGAGTAAAGACCTTACCTTGTTTTGCCATTGCTATATCCTCATTTCTCAGAATACTACCTAGCACATACTAGATGTTCAATAATTGTTTTGAATGAATGACTGGTGCTCCATAAATATGTGTATCATAGTTGAATGAAGTAAGTTATGTAGCAGGGAATCCTTATCTGAGCAAAAAGTGGCTTACCCTAAGGTTCAAGTACATCTTAGCATATTTAGAGAGTTGATTATATATATATATATCCATTATGGATAAGAATGGGGAATTTAGAATACTCTTGGGAGAGATTTCATTCTAAAGAAAATAGTTAAGGAACTTAACCTGGTTCTAGGAAAATGGGCCAGTTCAAAGTAAAAAAGTGACTCGGAGTACAGCATGGTGAGTGTCACTCAGGTTGTTTCCTGAGGAGTGGGCTATGATAAAACAGCAGATAAAAATGAGAAGAGTAGGGATGATGATAGTCCAAAAGGCCCTGGTATTGGCAGCATTGTTTCCAGCAGTTTCAGCAATGGTGAGAGAATGATGTCCTCAACATTTACACCAGGACTCTAGATATTAGGCACTTGGAGCCTCAACCCAGATACCAATTGGGCATTAGCAACAGCATCTCTACCATTAGCAACCCCCAACACCAGTGCGGAGTAATTCTTGGAAAATGATGGTATAGCTGCTACTCTGAGCATCAGCAGAAACAAGGGAGTTAAAGTGGGAGAATGAAGAACAGAGGACTTAGTGTCGAAAAAGGTTCCTTTATGCTCCTACCTGGGAACTCCAATAACTATTTGAGAAGATTTTGAAAGGAACTATATTCCTGTAGCAGATTTTCTTAACTGTAGCACTATGACATTTTTGGATGTGTAACTCTTTTGTAGGGGGATGTCCTGTGCAGTGTAGAATGTTTAGTAACATCCCTGATTTCTACCTGCTACCTGCTAGTTATACCCATCAGCTGTGACAAAGAGAAATGTCTCCAGACATTGCCAAATATCCCCCAGGTAGGCAAAATTGTTCCCAATTGAGAAATGCTGCTGTAGAGTAAGAGAGCAAAGTCAGAAAAATCTTGTTTTGTGAATGTTACTGTCACTTATATTTCCACTCAAGAGAGAAGAGTTTGAGAAATCCTGGTTACATGTACAAATGAAGATATACCTGGCTTTTTTCATCTATGTCAAAACTGTACATCTGTATTACTCAGGCCTCTCCAGAGAAACAGGACCAGTAGAGATTTATTTCAAAGATTTGACCTATTTGATTGTGAGAGCTGGCAAGCCTAAAGTTTGTAAGGTAGGCTGGCAGGGCTGCAAGCTCTCAGGCAGGACCTGATGTTGTGGTCTTGAGGCAGAATTTCTTCTCAGGGAAACGTAAGTTTTTCTCTTAAGGTCTTTGAAATGATTGGATGATGCCCACCCACTGTATGGAAGTAATCTTTTCTTAGACTCAACTGGTTGAAGACCTTAAGCCCACATACAAAATGCCTTCACAATAACACCTGGGTTAGTATTTGAATAACTAGGTATTATAACCTAGCACATAGTTGGCACATAAAAACTAACCATAACACCATCATATGTTTTTGAATTTCACAAGCTATTTTGTATAAACACACATAATAGTATGTTGATTGTGAATCTTAGTAATTCTTTAAAACAGAAATTTTAACACTACTAAATGAATAAATTGATAGAGTTCTAGTCTTTATCCATAGCCTAACACAAATGAACCCAAGGAGATCAGCATAGTGGCAAAAGCATGAACTCTGAAGTGAGACAAACTTGAATCTGACTCCAAATACAGGCCCTACTGCTTACCAGCTATGTAATATTGTGTAAATAATTTATTTCTCAGGGCATCAGTTCCCTTGTCCTTTAAAGAGGCAAAATAATACATACATTCAAGGGTTGTTCTGAGGTTGAAATGAGATGTATTGAAAACATCTAGGACAGGACTTAGTGTACAACAATAGTTATCACTTACTGGCTGTTTTCCATATGTTCAGCACTCTTCTAAGCTCTTTTCACAAATCAATTCCTATTATCCTGCCAATAATCTTAAGTGGTCTTTACTGTTATTATTCCCATTTTATAAATAAAGAAATTAAGGTTTGAAAAGAAAAAGAAATTAAGGTTTGGAAATATTAATTAACTTTCCTAAGCCAGCATTTGCACCCAGACTACCTGACTTTGAAGACCAAGCTCTTAACTACTATGCCTTCAGTTTGAACATGTATAAGTATCTAGATCTGGGATCCATAAACTGCAGCCCACAGGCAACAGGCCAAAGACAGCCCACCCTCAGTTTTTGTATAGCCCATGAGCTAAGAATGTTTTTTTACATTTTTAAGAGGTTGAAGGATAATGAAAAGAATACAGTAAATCCCCTACATACAAACTTTTAAGTTGTGAATTTTCAAAGATGTGAACGTGTGTTCCATCAACATCATGTGTGAGTGAAATTGCAGCTTGCTCTCCATCTCCTATTGCTGATGATCCTTCAGCTCTACCATCTTCCACCTCCTCTCCCTCCTCCAGTCAGTAACTCTTATTGCCTGTTCACTCGATGCCAGCCCCTGTATGCCAGCTGTTGTACTGTACTACTCTACTTTTCAAGGTACTGTACTATAAGATTAAAAATGTTTTCATTATTTTTTGTTTGTATTTTATGTATTATTTTTGTGAAAAGTATTATAAACCTATTACAGAGCAGTACTATATAGCCAATTGTGTTAGTTGGGTACCTAGGCTAACTTTGTCGGACTTACAAACAAATTGGACTTACAAACGTGCTCTTGGAATGGAACTTGTTCATATGTAGGGGACTTACTGTACTGTTTTGTAATAAGTAAAAATTACTTGAAATTGCAATTTCAGTGTCCATAAATAAAGTATTATTGGACCAAAGCCACACACATTCATTTACATATTGTCTATGGCTATTTTCATGCTACAGAGTTTGTAGTTGCTACAGAAATAGAATGGCCAGTTAAACCTAAGCTATTTGCTATCTTGCCCATTATAGAAAACATTTGCCAACCCCTAATCTAGTTACCCATTCTCCTAACTTTGGACAACATCTCCATTTTACATTTTGTGTGTTGTGTCTCTTGAAAGAATAGTATGTGTGTGACTAAGAAAATGTAAATTTATCAAACAGAAGATGGAGAGACAGAATTTGCCACCTCTTGATACAGATAACAAACTGTTAATATGATGATGCAAATACAGAGAAAAATGGTTAGATAACACCATCTACTGAGAAAATTTGAAATTACAGAAGATGTCACCAAATAATCTTTTCTAAACTTTTGTATGCATCAGCATCACCTGGATTCCTGGTGTGAAATACAGATTTCTGGACCCCACTGCTTACATATTTTGATATAATAGGTCTGGAGTATGGCCCAGAAATACGGATTTTAAGTAAACAGTCCAAGTGATTCTGATGCAGGTGATCCTTGAACCTTTTTTGAAAAATATCAATCTAAAACAAAGCTCATACCTGAGGGGAAAAAAAGACATATGCTCATTTACATTTCCTCATCTTTTATGTATTTAGTTCACACGGGTCAACACTGTTGTGTCTTGAACAATGGACTTGGTGGAGAAATAGTGCTATGATGTGCTGGTTGGAATCAGGGAGGCCTCAAGCTTCAATCCAGGCATATTAAGTCCCAGTGAAAGAAGGCATATTATGTAACATTTGTTTGCATGGGAAAAGGTGGTTGCTACCACCCAAATTGGGAGTTAGGAGCCTGAAACCTGGTACCTGTGCTAAAGCCGGAACCAGAGGTCAGAGTTAGATAATTTAGATGAAAATAGTGGGAAGAGTGATGTGGGTGGGAGAAAGAAATCTAATGAATTCCCCTAATGGGCCATCTCTTGCTGATTTTGTCAGATTTTATTGGCTCAGGAGTATAGAATTGTAGTCTGAAAGCACCACAGATGCACCATGAAGTTCTTAAGAATCATCAGCTGCAGTTTGACAGCCATCATATTTCCTCTCTAGACCCTCTTTAATATCCTGAGCCCTCTCCCTTTTATTCTCAGGTAGGAGCATGTTTTTTATTCTCTGTAGGCATTTTTCTCTCAAGCCAGTCTGATGCATACTGTGGAGTTTTTTTTATCTATAATTGTTATCAATTGTTATCTCTAATTTAAATCTAATGTATTACTGAGGAGAGTTGAGATAGTATAAGTCTAATAGAAGTGATTAGAAGGTTATCTTCAACACCTTAATATAGCTAATAATGAAATGTATTTAAACTAAAAGCATATATATGCATACACAATTATATACAAAGTGAATATTTATGTACACATATATACTATACATAATAAATAAACATATAATTAAATTCTTCATTTGTAGTTGATGTTCTACTGATAGGAAAGATAGCAAAAACTCAATGAAATGTATGAAGCTAATAAAAAAGGGAGCTAAATAATGAGAATTAGGCATTAGCCATAAACGTAAAGCCCATGGAGGAGATGCTGTAGCTGGTAGGCAAAAGTAGCTCAGCTATTAAAAGCTATCCTTATTTATAGGCAATAATTATTAATCAGGCTGGTCCACAGCTTGGGTGACATATCCCTCACTAGCAACAATTCTTTTGCTATTATGATTAATTTAGCTTCCCAAATACATTGGTTAAGGAGTTGATGTCTTGCATAATTTTGGCCACTGCAAATATGTATTCTGTTGTTGACACCAGTACAATGGCATCCTGATTTATTACATTGGGTTGGCCAAAAAGTTCGTTCAGGTTATGCCATAATATGTTACAAAAACCCAAACAAACTTTTTGGCCAACCCAATATTATGTGAATGATGTATTTGATTCAGTCATATAAATTGATCAACATGGTAATCAGAAAGAGTCAAGACCCTAGGTTTGCAAAGCTTAGGGCCAAATCATGGGTTGTGATGACTCTAAGAAATCAGTATATTTTGAAGCCCTGAGTAGCCAGAAGAGCTTTTTATATTTCCATTCAAACTTTGACAGCAAACATCCAATGAAGGTCAAATCTGGCTGCAAAGTTATTTTGTTTGGCTTGCAAACATTTTATTTTAAATTGAATTTGAATACCTTAAGAGGAGTTTATATTCTAAATCCCAAAGTCTTCATGATATAATTTTATTTATATATGGTCTCATTCACACATTTATGTTAACTACCTGGCCCCTAAAAACATTGTGATTTGCCCTGACCTACATAATACTTTGTTTTCTAATTGCTTAAAGTGAGTACGTTTGATCTCCTCTAATACATCTCAAGCCTGGTCTGTTGTTTTCTTGCTACTCCTGAACAAGCAACAATGAAACCACAGGTTGTACATAATAAATGCACCCCTTCACAGTCACTTAACTAGCCCAGGTTCTTTATTCATTGGACAGTTGTGACACTGGTCAACTGGAAATAACTCAAATCACAACCCTAAATACTGAGTTTTAAAAGGTAAAACAAGTGGATATTTTAAAAAAAACTTTAGTCACAGCTTAAATGACTTCAGTGAATGTGCATTTACTATTTAACTATGTTATCAGTTATCCTTTCCCCTTAGAAATGTAGATCTGTAAAAGTATGTTTTATAAACAGCAGCAGAAAATATTTGCAGCTTAATTTTTAAAATTTTATTTAGTTAAAATTTAAATTTATTGAACTTAAAGCTTTATTTAGTTGATGTATAATATTATATAAATTATAGGTATACAATATAGTGATTCACAATTTTTAAAAGTTATATTCCATTTATAGTTACTATAAAATATTTGCTATATGCCCTGTGTTGTGCAATATATCCTTGTAGCTTATTTTATACCTAATAGTCTGTACCTCTTAATCCCCTACACTTATATCGTCCCTCCTCCCACCCCTCTCCCCACTTGTTACCACTAGTTTGTTCTCTATATTTGTGAGTCTGTTTTTGTTATATTTACTAGTTTGTTGTATTTTTAATATTTCACATATAAGTCATATCATACAGTTTCTGTCTTTGTCTGATTTATTTCACTTAGCATAATGTCAAGTCCATCCACATTGCTGCCAATGGCAAAATTTCATTCTTTTTTTATAGCTGAGTAGTATACCAGTGTGTACATGTATATATATATATATATATATATATATATATATATATACACACACACACACACACACACACACATCTTCTTTATCCATTCGTCTGTGGATGGACCCTTAAGTTGCTTCCATTTATTGGCTACTGTACATAATGCTGCTATGGAAATTGGAGTGTATGTATCTTTTCGAATTATTATTTTTTTTTTCAGATGTGTACCCAGGAGTGGAATTGCACAAACTCATAAATTTACTCTTTTTCTTCCTTTTCCTTTATAGTGTTCCAGGTGATTAGAAAAAGGATGGGTTGATTTTTTTGTTTTATTTTTTTTTCTATTTTCCTAAATCATGTCCTCCTTCTATCATTAAGCATTAAGCTTTAAGGTTACATTGTCCTAAAAAGACATAGTATTATTTAAGACTTCATTTGTAGGGTAGTTTTAGATTCACAGCAACATTGAGAGAAAGTTATGAAATTTCCCTATACGCCCTTACCCCGACAAATGCATAGCCTCCCCATTATCAATATCATCCACCAGAGTGATACATTTGTTACAATAGATGAACTTACACTGACATCATAGTCACTCAAAGTTCATAGTTTACCTTGGGCTTTACTCTCGGTGTTGTACATTCAGTGGGTTTATACAAATGTATAATGACATGTATACAGCATTATAGTATCATACAAAGTACTTGCACTGCCCTAAAACCTCCTTGTGCTCTTCCTATTCATCCCTCCCTCCATCACCGACTCCTGGCAACCACTTATCATTTTACTATCCCTGTAGTTTTGCCTTTTCCAGAATGTCATGTAGTTGGAATCATACACTATGAGCCCTAACAGATTGGCCTTGTTCACTTAGTAATGTGCACTTAAAGTTTCTCCATATCTTTTCATGACACAATAACACATTTCTTTTTAGTGCTGAATAACGTTATTTATCCCTTCACCTATTGAAGGACGTGTTGTTTGCCTCTAAGTTTTGGCAATTATGAGTAAATCTGCTATAAACATACTAGTGCATGGTGCATGTTTCTGTGGACATAAGTTTTCAACACTTTTGGGTAAATACCGAGGAATGAGACTGCTGGATCATTTGGTAAGAGTATGTTTAGTTTTATAAGAAACACCAAGCTGTCTTCCAAAGTGGCTGTACCATTTTGCATTCCCACCAACAATGAATAAAAGTTCCTGTTGCTCCAAGTCGTCACCAGTGTTTGCTGTCATCAGGGTTCCAGATTTTGGCCATTCTAATAGGTGTGTAACTGTATCTCATGATTGTTTTCACTTGCATTTCGTAGATGACATATGATGTGTAACATCTTTTCATATGCTTATTTGCCTTGTGTATCTTCTTCTTGGATGAGGTGTCTGTTAAGGTCTTTGGCTCATTTTTAAAAGTGGAGTATTGTTTTTTTATTGTTGAGTTTTAAGCGTTCTTTTCATATTTTGGATAACACTCTTATCATTGTTTCTCATAGAGCAGAAGTTTTAAATTTTAATAAATTCCAGCTTATAAATTATTTCTTCCATGGATTGTGCCTTAGTTGTGGTATATAAAAAGTCATCACCATTATCTGTACACACATTAAGAATTTTTATGCCTTGGAGAATTGACCCCTTTATTATTTGTAATCATTATCATTATGTAATGCCCTGATTTATTCCTGATAAATTTCCTTGCTTTGAAGAATGCTGTATCTGAAATTAGTATAGCTACTCTTGCTTTCTTTTGATTAGTTTTAGCATAGTCTATTTCTCTTTATCCATTTACATTTTTTTTTTTTTGCAGTATGCGGGCCTCTCAGTGTTGTGGCCTCTCCGTTGCGGAGCAACAGGCTCCGGACGTGCAGGCTCAGTGGCCATGGCTCATGGGCCCAGCCGCTCTGTGGCATGTGGGATCTTCCTGGACCAGGGCACGAACCCGTGTCCCCTGCATCAGCAGGCAGACTCTCAACCACTGCACCACCAGGGAAGCCCCATCCATTTACGTTTTTTTTTTTTTAACATCTTTATTGGGGTATAATTGCTTTACAATGGTGTGTTAGTTTCTGCTTTATAACAAAGTGAATCAGTTATATATATACATATGTTCCCATATCTCTTCCTTCTTGCGTCTCCCTCCCTCCCACACTCCCTATCCCACCTCTCCAGGCAGTCACAAAGCACCGAGCTGATATCCCTGTGCCATGAGGCTGCTTCCCACTAGCTATCTACCTTACGTTTGTTAGTGTGTATATGTCCATGACTCTCTCTCGCCCTGTCACAGCTCACCCTTCCTCCTCCCCATATCCTCAAATCCGTTCTCCAGTAGGTCTGTGTCTTCATTCCTGTTTTACCCTGGGTACTTCATGACATTTTTCTTTCTGCTTAAATTCCATATATATGTGTAAGCATACGGTATTTGTCTTTCTCCTTCTGACTTACTTCACTCTGTATGACAGACTCTAGGTCTATCCACCTCATTACAAATAGCTCAATTTTGTTTCTTTTTATGGCTGAGTAATATTCCATTGTATATATGTGCCACATCTTCTTTATCCATTCATCCGATGATGGGCACTTAGGTTGTTTCCATCTCCGGACTATTGTAAATAGAACTGCAATGAACATTTTGGTACATGACTCTTTTTGGATTTTGGTTTTCTCAGGGTATATGCCCAGTAGTGGGATTGCTGGGTCATATGGTAGTTCTCTTTGTAGTTTTTAAAGGAACCTACATACTGTTCTCCATAGTGGCTGAACCAATTCACATTCCCACCAGCAGTGCAAGAGTATTCCCTTTTCTCCACACCCTCTCCAGCATTTATTGTTTCTAGATTTTTTGATGATGGCCATTCTGACTGGTGTGAGATGATATCTCATTGTAGTTTTGATTTGTATTTCTCTAATGATTAATGATGTTGAGCATTCTTTCATGTGTTTGTTGGCAGTCTGTATATCTTCTTTGGAGAAATGTCTATTTAGGTCTTCTGCCCATTTTTGGATTGGGTTGCTTGTTTTATTGATATTGAGCTGCATGAGCTGCTTGCAAATTCTGGAGATTAATCCTTTGTCAGTTGCTTCATTTGCAAATATTTTCTCCCATTCTGAGGGTTGTCTTTTGGTCTTGTTTATGGTTTCCTTTGCTGTGCAAAAGCTTTGAAGTTTCATTAGGTCCGATTTGTTTACTTTTGTTTTTATTTCCATTTCTCTAGGAGGTGGGTCAGAAAGGATCTTGCTGTGATTTATGTCATAGAGTGTTCTGCCTATGTTTTCTCTAAGAGTTTGATAGTTTCTGGCCTTACATTTAGGTCTTTAATCCATTTTGAGCTTACGTTTGTGTATGGTGTTAGGGAGTGATCTAATCTCATACATTTACATGTACCTGTCCTGTTTTCCCAGCATCACTTACTGAAGAGGCTGTCCTTTCTCCACTGTACATTCCTGTCACATTTATCAAAGATAAGGTGACCATATGTGTGTGGGTTTATCTCTGGGCTTTCTATCCTGTACCATTGATCTATCTTTCTGTTTTTGTGCCAGTACCAAACTGTCTTGATTACTGTAGCTTTGTAGTATAGTCTGAAGTCAGGGAGCCTGATTCCTCCAGCTCCTTTTTTCGTTCTCAAGATTGCTTTGGCTATTCGGGGTCGTTTGTGTTTCCATACAAATTGTGAAATTTTTCGTTCTAGTTGTGTGAAAAATGCCAGTGGTAGTTTGATAGGGATTGCATTGAATCTATAGATTGCTTTGGGTAGTAGAGTCATTTTCACAATGTTGATTCTTCCAATCCAAGAACATGATATATCTCTCCATCTATTTGTATCATCTTTAATTTCTTTCATCAGTGTCTTATAATTTTCTGCATACAGGTCTTTTGTCCCCTTAGGTAGTTTTATTCCTAGATGTTTTATTCTTTTTGTTGCAGTGGTAAATGGGAGTGTTTTCTTGATTTCACTTTCAGATTTTTCATCATTAGTGTATAGGAATGCAAGAGGTTTCTGTGCATTAATTTTGTATCCTGCTACTTTACCAAATTCATTGATTAGCTCTAGTAGTTTTCTGGTAGCATCTTTAGGATTCTCTATGTATAGTATCATGTCATCTGAAACAGTGACAGCTTTACTTCTTCTTTTCCGTTTGGATGACAGAACTCTTAAGTGTGGATTCATCTGGGAATATCCTGTCATATGTTAAAGGATGGTAGAGGAATCTAGAAAATCTCTCTTAATACATAGCCCAGATGTCAATAAACTTTTTCTGTAAAGGCAAAACAGTAAATATTTTGGATTTTGTGGACCATATACAGTCTCTTTTGCACCTACTTAACTCTGCCATGAATGTATATGAATGAGCACAGCTGAGTTCCATTGAAACAAACAAAAAACCAGTGAAGAAAAGCTGGTATGACCAAAGGAGTGCTTCTTTTCTAATACTGAATAACCTCTGACTGTCTCATTCATACAAGTTTGAAAGAGGCTCATTTAAGTGAAATTTTTACCCAATGCTCCAGAGGTTCCTATATGCACAAATGACAGACTTATACTGTTAACCTTGATATTTAAATTCTTAACTCCTAATTATGTGCTAAATCAGTGGTTTCTTTTTTTTAAATTTGTTTCATTTCATCACTGAAGCATCTCTCAAAATCTCCTGATTAAGAAGAATAGCTTCTTGTCCTGAGAGTTCTTTTTGACCCCTATAACTACACAACTGTGTAACATGAAATGTTATATTTCATCCATCACTGGGGATAATGACCAAAAAAATTTAATGAGACTCACACAAAAGTGTCTCATCTGACCCAGAAATGACAACAATAAAAGAATGGAAATTTTTCAAAGCTTGAAAATCTTTACTTCTCTAAATAAATATGTAGAAGTGGAGACATCTAGTGTATATCTTCAACATTGATTTCTGTTTGTCTTTTAAAAAGAGAAATTGTTGAGTACCAGTTGTTAATTCTCCTAGTCAGGAGAGTACAGAAGCCTAGGTCTCTGGGGATTATAGGTTCTGGGGTCATTAACGCTATGTGATTTTCCTTTCATGGCCCCCTTCCCTGGTAGCTGATCACAGAAAATCAATTCTGATTCACTCCTGTTTTGTTCCTTCTCTCCTGAAATCTGAGATGTGACTCGTCAACGGGCCTTATCTCCATGCCTTTGCTTCTTGGTACTATAGACCTTGCAAGAAAAATTTCCTCAAGTTAAGTAGCTGAATAACTTGCTGGAATCCCTCCATGATGTTCTGTAGTTTGTCTGCTTTGACTGTCCCTAGCTGCCTCCTCAGCATGAGGCACTGTGGCCAGCCAGACAGTCCTGACAGCCTTGTGAGAAAACACAAGCCTCCTTCAATCTAGCAATACAAAAGCTGTCTCCAGATTACATCTGGAAGGAGAATCTCCAGGTTTAGAGAAGATACTTGACCAAACAATCTCCAGTCTGTCACACATTTTGCAAGTTTAGCATTTCTCTTCTCATTCTCTCACTTATGTGATAAATGCCACCACCACTATGCTGGCCTGCAAGGATAGGATTTAGCTCCACTTAAATGTGTTGTTTTAAGCATTGCCTCTATATGTTTCACGAAACCACCTGCCAAGCTGGAATGTACTTCACAGAACTTTACTGAACAGTGTGGAAGAGGCACAAGATATTAGATCACATAGAGCTGGCCATAAGTCTACAAACAAAATGCCTGACAAAGCCTTTAAGTTGTTTATGCTGACATAGTCAAAAACTATGAGCATAGCTTATTGTCCATGATCTGTAAGCCATATGCTACTGTATAAATGCCACTGGGGACATTTACACTCTAGCTAGAGTTAGAAGTTTTAGTAAATAAAGATATGGGATACCAGTTAAATTTGTATTTCAGATAAACAATGAATAATGTTTTAGTATAAGTATGTTCCATGTAGTGCTTGAGATATAATTATATTAAAAATGTATTCATTGTTTATCTGAAATTCAAATTTAATAAAGTCTCTCTCTCTTTTTTTTTTGCTACTCAGATTCAAGCCCCCAGGTCTTACATTTAGGTCTTTATTCTATTTTGAGTTTACTTTTGTACACGGTATTAAAGAATGTTCTAATTTCATTCTTTTGCATGTAGCTGTCCAGTTTTCCCAGCACCACACCAACTTTCTTCTTTTTTCTCAAGATTGTTTGGCAGTTCAGGGTCTTTCATGGTTCCATATGTGGACAAAGAAAATGTTGCCTGTCATTTCAGTAAACACAGAATGTTTCAGCCATCAAGCCATCAGCCACTACAGCAGCCCCCAGTGGTGCTCCCTAAGGGGAATTCAGGGTGGATAAAAACAGGATACTTACTGGCCCTAGATAGTTAAGATGCATATCAAAGAAATAATTTCAATGAGCCCCAATTTTTTTTTCTTAGTATAATTATATGCCCAATATTGCATGTGACACGCTCATACTAAAAAAAGGTATTCATTTTCTATTTGAAATTCAAATTTGGCATCCTGCTTTGTTTTTGTTTTTCTTTTCTTTTTTTTTAACATCTTCATTGGGGTATAATTGCTTTACAATGGTGTGTTAGTTTCTGCTTTATAACAAAGTGAATCAGTTATACATAAACATATGTTCCCATATCTCTTCCCTCTTGCGTCTCCCTCCCTCCCACACTCCCTATCCCACCCCTCCAGTTGGTCACAAAACACCGACCTGATATCCCTGTGCTATGCGGTTGCTTCCCACTAGCTATCTGTTTTACGTTTGGTAGTGTATATATGTCCATACCTGTCTCTCGCTTTGTCACAGCTCACCCTTCCCCCCCCATACCCTCAAGTCTGTTCTCCAGTAGGTCTGTGTCTTTATTACTGTCTTACCCCTAGGTTATTCATGACATTTTATTTTCTTAAATTCCATATATATGTGTTAGCATACGGTATTTGTTTTTCTCTTTCTGACTTACTTCACTCTGTATGACAGACTCTAGGTCTATCCACCTCATTACAAATAGCTCAATTTCGTTTGTTTTTATGGCGGAGTAATATTCCATTGTATATATGTGCCACATCTTCTTTATCCATTCATCTGATGATGGGCATTTAGGTTGTCTCCATCTCCAGGCTATCGTAAATAGAGCTGCAATGAATATTTTGGTACATGACTCTTTTTGAATTATGGTTTTCTCAGGGTATATGCCCAGTAGTGGGATTGCTGGGTCATATGGTAGTTCTCTTTGTAGTTTTTTAAGGAACCTACATACTGTTCTCCATATTGGCTGTACCAATTCACATTCCCACCAGTAGTGCAAGAATGTTCCCTTTTCTCCACACCCTCTCCAGCATTTATTGTTCCTAGATTTTTTGATGATGGCCATTCTGACTGGTGTGAGATGATATCTCACTGTAGTTTTGATTTGCATTTCTCTAATGATTAATGATGCTGAGAATTCTTTCATGTATTTGTTGGCAGTCTGTATATCTTCTTTGGAAAAATGTCTATTTATGTCTTCTCCCCATTTTTGGATTGGGTTGTTTGTTTTTTTGTTATCGAGCTGCATGAGCTGCTTGTAAATTTTGGAAATTAATCCTTTGTCAGTTGCTTCATTTGCAAATATTTTCTCCCATTCTGAAAGTTGTCTTTTGGTCTTGTTTATGGTTTCCTTTGCTGTGCAAAAGCTTTGAAGTTTCATTAGGTCCCATTTGTTAATTTTTGTTTTTATTTCCATTTCTCTATGAAGTGGGTCGAAAAGGATCTTGCTGTGATTTATGTCATAGAGTGTTCTGTCTTTATTTTCCTCTAAGAGTTTGATAGTTTCTGGTCTTACATTTAGGTCTTTAATCGATTTTGAGCTTATTTTTGTGTATGGTGTTAGGGAGTGATCTAATCTCATACTTTTACATGTACCTGTCCAGTTTTTCCAGCACCAATTATTGAAGAGGCTGTCCTTTCTCCACTGTACATTCCTGCCTCCGTTATCAAAGATAAGGTGACCATATGTGCGTGGGTTTATCTCTGGGATTTCTATCCTGTACCATTGATCTATCTTTCCATTTTTGTGCCAGTCCCATACTCTCTTGATTACTGTAGCTTTGTAGTATCGGCTGAAGTCAGGGAGCCTGATTTCTCCAGCTCCGTTTTTCGTTCTCAAGATTGCTTTGGCAATTCGGGGTCTTTTGTGTTTCCATACAAATTGCGAAATTTTTTGTTCTACTTCTGTGAAAAATGCCAGTGGTAGTTTGATAGGGATTGCATTGAATCTGTAGATTGCTTTGGGTAGTAGAGTCATTTTCACAATGTTGATTCTTCCAATCCAAGAACATGGTATTTCTCTCCAGCTTTTGTATCATCTTTAATTTTTTTCATCAGTGTCTTATAATTTTCTTCATACAGGACTTTTGTTTCCTTAGGTAGGTTTATTCCTAGGTATTTTATTCTTTTTGTTGCAAGGGTAAGTGGGAGTGTTTTCTTGATTTCACTTTCAGATTTTTCATCATTAGTGTATAGGAATGCAAGAGGTTTCTGTGCATTAATTTTGTATCTTGCAACTTTACCAAATTCATTGATTAGCTCTACTAGTTTTCTGGTAGCATCTTTAGGATTCTCTATGTATAGTATCATGTCATCTGCAAACAGTGACAGCTTTACTTCTTCTTTTCTGATTTTGATTCCTTTTATTTCCTTTTCTTCTCTGATTGCTGTGGCTAAAACTTCCAAAACTATATTGAATAAGAGTGGTGAGAGTGGAGAAACTTGTCTTGTTCCTGATCTTAGTGGAAATGCTTTCAGTTTTTCACCATTAAGGATGATGTTGGCTGTGGGCTTGTCATATATGGCCTTTATTATGTTGAGGAAAATTCCCTCTATGCCTACTCTCTTCAGGGATTTTATCATAAATGGGTGTTGAATTTCTTCATAAGCTTTCTCTGCATCTATTGAGATGATCATATGGTTTTTCTCCTTCAATTTTTTAATATGGTTTATCACATTGATTGATTTGCGCATATTGAAGAATGCTTGCATTCCTGGAATAAACCCCACTAGATCATGTTGTATGATCCTTTCAGTGGGTTGTTGGATTCTGTTTGCTAGTATTTTGTTGAGGATTTTTGCATCTATGTTCATCAGTGATATTGGTCTGTAGTTTTCTTTCTTTGTGACATCCTTGTCTGGTTTTTGTATCACGGTGATGGTGGCCTCATAAAAGGAATTTTGGAGTGTTCTTCCCTCTGCTGTATTTTGGAAGAGTTTGAGAAGGATAGGTGTTAGCTGTTCACTAAACGTTTGATAGAATTAGCCTGTGAAGCCATCTGGTCCTGGGCTTTTGTTTGTTGGAAGATTTTTAATCACAGTTTCAATTTCAGTGCTTGTGATTGGTCTGTTCATATTTTCTATTTCTTCCTGATTTAGTCTTGGCAAGTGGTGCATTTCTAAGAATTTGTCCATTTCTTCCAGGTTGTCCATTTTATTGGCATAGAGTTGCTTGTAGTAATCTCTCATCATCATTTGTATTTCTGCAGTGTCAGCTGTTACTTCTCCTTTTTCATTTCTAATTCTATTGATTTGAGTCTTCTCCCTTTTTTTCTTGATGAGTCTGGCTAATGGTTTATCTATTTTGTTTATCTTCTCAAAGAACCAGCTTTTAGTTTTATTAATCTTTGCTATTGTTTCCTTCATTTCTTTTTCATTTATTTCTGATCTGATTATTACGATTTCTCTCCTTCTGCTAACTTTGGGGTTTTTTGTTTTTCTTTCTCTAATTGCTTTAGGTGCAATATTAGGTTGTTTATTCGAGATGTTTCCGGTTTCTTAAGGTGGGCTTATATTGCTATAAAGTTCCCACTTAGAACTGCTTTTGCTGCATCCCATAGGTTTTGGGTCGTCGTGTCTCCATTATCATTTGTTTCTAAGTATTTTTTTTATTTCCTCTTCGATTTCTTCAGTGATCACTTCGTTATTATGTAGTGTATTGTTTAACCTCCATGTGTTTTTATTTTTTACAGATCTTTTCCTGTAATTGATATCTAGTCTCATGGTGTTGTGGTCGGACAGGATAATTGATACAATATCAATTTTCGTAAATTTACCAGGGCTTGATTTGTGACCCAAGATATGATGTATCCTGGAGAATGTTCCATGTGCACTTGAAAAAAATGTGTATTCTGTTGTTCTTGGATGGAGTGTCCTATAAATATCAATTAAGTCCATCTTGTTTAATGTATCATTTAGAGCTTTTGTTTCCTTATTTATTTTCATTTTGGATGATCTTTCCATTGGTGAAAGTGGGGTGTTTAAGTCCCCTACTATGAATGTGTTACTGTCGATTTCCCCTCTTATGGTTGTTAGTGTTTGCCTTATGTATTGAGGTGCTCCTATGTTGGGTGCATAAATATTTACAATTGTTATATCTACTTCTTGGATTGATCCCTTGATCATTATGTAGTGTCCTTCTTTGTCTCTTCTTATAGTCTTTATTTTAAAGTCTATTTTGTCTGATATGAGAATTACTACTCCAGCTTTCTTTTGGTTTCCATTTGCATGGAATATCTTTTTCCATCCCCTTACTTTCAGTCTGTATGTGTCTCTAGGTCTGAAGTGGGTCTCTTGTAGACAGCACATATATGGGTCTTGTTTTTGTATCCATTCAGCCAATCTGTGTCTTTTGGTGGGAACATTTATTCCATTTACATTTAAGGTAGTTATCGATATTTATGTTTCTATTCCCATTTTCTAAATTGTTTTGGTTTCATTATTGTAGGTCTTTTCCTTCTCTTTTGTGTCTTGACTAGAGAAAGTCCTTTAGCATTTGTTGTAAAGCTGATTTGGTGGTGCTGAACTTTCTCAGCTTTTGCTTGTCTATAAAGGTTTTACTTTCTCAATCAAATCTGAATGAGATCCTTGCTGGGTAGAGTAAACTTGCTTGCAGGTTCTTCTCCTTCATCACTTTCAGTATGTCCTTCCATTCCCTTCTGGCTTGCAGAGTTTCTGCTGAGAGATCAGCTGCTAACTTTATGGGGATTCCCTTGTGTGTTATTTGTTGTTTTTCCCTTGCTGCTTTTAATATGCTTTCTTTGTATTTAATTTTTGACAGTTTCATTAATATGTGTCTTGTCACATTTCTCCTTGGATTAATCCTATATGGGACTCTCTGTGCTTCCTGGACTTGATTAACTATTTCTTTTCCCATATTAGGGACGTTTTCCACTCTAATCTCTTCAAATATTTTCTCAGTCCCTTTCTTTTCCTCTTCTTCTTCTGGAACCCCTATAATTCCAATGTTGGCATGTCTTATGTTGTCCCAGAGGTCTCTGACACTGTCCTCAGTTCTTTTCATTCTTTTTTTCTTTATTCTGCTCTGCAGTAGTTATTTCCACTATTTTATCTTCCAGTTCACGTATCTGTTCTTCTGCCTCAGTTATTCTGCTATTGATCCCTTCTAGAGTATTGTTCATTTCATTTATTGTGCTGTTCATCATTGTTTGTTTCGTCTTTAGTTCTTTTAAGTCCTTGTTATAAGTTTCTTGCATTTTATCTATTCTATTTCCAAGATTTTGGATCATCTTTACTATCATTATGTTGAATTCTTTTTCAGGTAGACTGCCTATTTCCTTTTCATTTGTTAGGTCTGGTGCACTTTTATCTTGCTTCTTCATCTGTTGTGTGTTTTTCTGTCTTCTCATTTTGCTTATCTTACTGTGTTTGCGGTCTCCTTTTTGCAGGCTGCAGGTTCGTAGTTCCCATTGTTTTTAATGTCTGTCCCCATTGGCTAAGGTTGGTTCAGTGGGTTGTGTAGGCTTCCTAGTGGAGGGGACTAGTGCCTGTGTTCTGGTGGATGAGGCTGGATCTTGTCTTTCTAGTGGGCAGGTCCATGTCTGGTGGTGTGTTTTGGGGTGTCTGTGGACTTATTATGATTTTAGGCAGCCTCTCTGCTAATGGGTGGGGTTGTGTTCCTGTTTTGCTAGTTGTTTGGCATAGGGTGTCCAGCACTGTAGCTTGCTGGTCGTTGAGTGAAGCTGGGTGCTGGTGTTGAGATGCAGATCTCTGGGAGTTTTTTGCCATTTGATGTTATGTGGAGCTGGGAGGTCTCTTGTTGATCAATGTCCTGAAGTTGGCTCTCCCACCTCAGAGAGCCCAAACTCTTGCATCTTCCCTGAGAAAGGCACTAACATCGTTAACTTGAGATGTCTGGGTTTTTTTCTGATTACCAGTAATCTTTTGATGTTCGACTACATGTGATTTTTTTGTTGTTTTGTTGTTTTGTTTGTTTGTTTTCAGAAACAACTCGCTCCTCCCTTACTTCTTTGGAACAGTCCCTCAGAGCTATCCGAGAGGTTGTCTTTCCAGGCTATAGTCCTCAGTAATATCCTTGAATAAAACATAATTCTCAACTTTTAAGATGTACATTCTTTTCAGTTGACACATTTAAATTTTAGGATTATTTGCTCTAGTTCTGGAAAAAATATCATGGGAATTTGGTAGGGATTGCATTAATTCTGTAGATTGATTTGGATAATATGGACATTTTAACAATATTAATTCTTCTAATCTAATACATGGAATATCTTTCCATTTCTTTGTACTATTTTCAAATTCCTTCAACAATGTTTAATAGTTTTCACAGTATAGTTCTTCCACTTCCTTTGTTAATTTTATTCCTAGGTATTTTATTCCTTTTGATGAAATTTTAGACAGGATTATTTTCTCATACTTATAGTTCATTATTAGTGTATAAAAATACAATAGATTTCTGTATATTAATCTTGTTTCCTGCAACTGTACCGAATTCATTTATTAGTTCTAATAGTTTTTTGGTGGGGACTTCAGGGTTTTGTATATATAGTATCATGCCATGTGTAAAGAGTGACAGTTTTACTTCTTCCCCAAGGGAATGGTTTCCTTCTTGCCTAACTCAGGGCATTGACAGTAATGGTGACATAGTTTTTTTTTTTTTTTTTTTTTTTTTTTTTTTGCGGTATGCGGGCAGACCTCTCACTGTTGTGGCCTCCCCTGTTGCGGACCACAGGCTCCCAACACGCAGGCTCAGCGGCCATGGCTCATGGGCCCAGCCACTCCGTGGCATGTGGGATCTTCCCAGACTGGGGCACGAACCCGTGTCCCCTGCATCGGCAGGTGGACTCTCAACCAGTGCGCCACCAGGGAAGCCCATGGTGACATAGTTTGAGTGTCAGATTGGAGGCCAATGAAAGCAGATGGTGTAGGCTTAAAAATATTCTTAATTTTTTTGGATTGTAAATTATTAGTGTGTAGATATGCAACTGATTTGTGTGTGTTGATTTTGTATCCTTCAACTTTGCTGAATATTTATTAATTCTAACAGTTTTTTGGGTAATCTTTAAGTTTTCTACTTATAAGATCATATTGTATGTGAACAGAAATGATTTTATTTATTCCTTTCCAATCTGGATGCTTTTTATTTCTTATAAAATTACTCCAACTAGGACTGGTAGTACTGGGTTGAATAGAAGTGGTGAAACAATATCCATGTTTTGCTGAAAACTGAGGGTTTGAAAAAATATTCACCTCTCCCAGTCTTCACAGACTGGCTCTGTGCAGGGGAACACCTCCTCTAATCCACCTGTCATGAAGGCTGAAGGTCTTCTCAGGCCTTTTCTGAAGATGCATCTCCCATAAGTATATGTGTGCTTTTTTTTTCTTCTTTTATAATGCTCCCAAATACATGCCTATTTTTAAATGTCTTAATTTACTGAGGAGTCTCACCCCTGCTTCTTCTCAGAGTCATAGATGTTCTATTGTTTTCATCTGTCTGTTAATTTCATCCTCCCAGGCACTCACACATCTGAAATCCCCTTGAAGCTCTCTTGCATTGAGGCCCCCATCAATTGCTTTTATTCACCTTCAACCTGATACCCAAACTATGCCACCATTCCTGTCAGTGCCCTGAGTAAGGCAAGACAGAAACCATTCCCTTGCACAGCTCCCAGACAAGCCAGAATATAGCAAGTTATACTCTATGTCCTGAGTGAAGAACCAGGAATTGGGACTGTGCCATGCTGTGTAGCTCTGGAGATGTTTGGGGCAAAGGAGATCAAACACTTCATGAAATTTTCTACTGTTTTGAGTGTGTCTTTTTCTTGTTTAGGCTTTGGTTGCTGCAGCTTATTAAACTATTTCTAGAGATACCACATAGCTACTTTTGTCTATATGTTGTTGTTTATTTGGTATTTTCATGGGGAAATAGGGACTGAAGCTTCCTAGTCTTCCATCTTGCTGGTGTCAATCTCCTAAATTAACTTTTAATTCTCAAACTACAGTGGTTTGGGCTCCCATCCATGTGATAACAGTACCAACTCCCTTATTTCCTTGTATCAGTTTATTTCTGAATCTTCAAAGATGACCTTACATGTGCCCCCCAAACCAACATCTTAGTTAAAGACACCATATGGCATTTGTCTCCACACTGATTCCTCCTCTTCTCTAGTTGCCACTTGTTTTTGAAACTCACTGTTGCCACTGCTGAGAATGCCTAACATTCTGTGCAAACGATGGGTATCTCAATATTCATAAATTTTCTCCTGCTATGGCAATGTCAGACTAAATGGCATCTCCATACCTAGCCCCTGCATACAGCTCTGAGCTAATCCTTATATCTGGGTTGGCAAGCAGCTCTGTTTATGCCGGCAGTATCCCAAAGTCTCCTTTGATTTTTTCTATAAGCTTTTGACCCTGATCTCTTTAACCACAGTGAGTCAAACCCCATCTGTCTTATGGAGGTGCTCCATTCAGGGTGCTACCTGAATACCACAAACTGGGTAGCTTTTAAGGAATAGGATTTTATTTCTTACAGTTTTTAAGGCTGGGGAGTCTGAGATCAGGGTGCCAGCATGCCACCAGACCTCTTTTAGGTCACAGACTTCCTGTATCCTCATGTGGAGGAAGGAGGCAAGGGGTCTCTCTGGCTTCTTTTTTTATAAGTTCATTTATCACATTTATGAGGATTCTGCTCTCTTGACCTAATAATCTCCCAAAGGCGTCACATACCAATACGATCATATTGGGCATTTCAGTTTCAACAAATGAATTTTTGGGGAACAAAAACATAGAACCATCCAAAATACTGAGTTTGGAATACCCACCTTTTCAATGCATTCACTCTTTTCCTTACAGCCCAGCCCATGTTCTACAAGTGAAAAATCTCCTTCCACTCCCAGCTATAAAAATTATTTTATAAGTGGAGTACTATAGATTTTCATGTAATTTAGGTAAGTTATATGTTCTATACTAATTTTGCCTAGGCCCATATGAATCATCCAAAAATGCCCTGATGCAATCAGAAGAGGCTCTACTGTTCCCAAAAGAGGACAGATATTAGTGTGACTTGGTAATATTTTGAGATATTAACTTATTACTTTTTCTCATTCTGTTTCCTTTCTCTTCTCCTAATACACGAAAGCAACTTGGTTTTCATTGTCTTAGGGGAAATAGGTGGCAGGTAGGAAAACAGTTACAGCTTAAAATTCTTTCTGACCTTGGGATTGTCAAATCTTAAATCCTTAGAGGAAAGGGATGTACAGTCAGATATAGAATATCTTTAAGAAATAAGAAAAGAGAGAACTTTCTATCAGATAGGAAAATTACACTCCATGGTGGGAAAAAAAGCAGATATTCAAGAGAAGTTTGTGAGATCCAAAAGCAGAGATGGTCTGTGTACTTGCAAATGACACCACCTTAGTGACAAAAATTAAGAGAAGAATGACTGAGTAGTGCATCACAGAGAACTGAACAACTCACATCCTTAGTGGATTCAGGGGTGTCATGTAGGGCATAGAAGTAGCAAAAAGCCCAGTCATGAGGAGACCATGCAAGTGGATACCCTTACTCCTTCAGCCAGAGGGGAGAATACTGAATTAACTTTTTTTTTGCATTTTTTGTACTGGTTTCTTGACAGCCTGGTAGAATGGAAGTTTGGATTCAGAAGTTTGTTGAGTTATAACAAAAAAAGAAAGCTATCTTTTCAACCTGAGTTTGCATTTTAAGATTTATACCCACTAAGTAAATATTCAACTATGGGACTTGGGACAAGTGTTAAAAACAGAAAGTATTGCCAATATGTCTAACTTATCTAAAGAATAAGACATGCAATAAACTTATGAATTATACCATTCCTTTTAGGAAAGTACAGAAAGGATAAAGTAGAGGAATGAAGTCAACAAGGTGTCAAAATAGGAGGTCCCGAGCATTTATTTCCCCACAGAATCACCATTTGGCAATTATCCACAGACAAAAGAACAATTGTGGGAGCTTCAAGATCTGGGTAGGAGTTTGTGACAGCTCAGTAGAGCCCAAGGCCAAGGAGAATGCTTTGATAAGGTGGGCCTGTGCCCCAGGGAGGTGGTCCACCAACCACAGACCCAACTGCAGACATAGAATCAGCCCCATCCCATGTGGATTTAGCTCCAGCCCTACTTGTCCATGGTCACAGAGGCAGTCCTATCTTCCCGGGGTACCCAGCAGAAACCATGTCCACATATATCCCTGTAATAGGCCTGCTGATTACAGACCTGACTGCAGACATAGATGAAGCCCCATGACCCAGATCCAACCCCACTTGACTGCAGTCCCAGAGGCAGTCCTGCCTGCCTGGGGACCTGGCAGGAACCATGCCTACCTATAACCCAGGTAACAGGCCAGCTGGCTGCATACTTGTCTGTGGAACTGGAATCAACTCCATGATCTGACTCCATCGCCACTGAAACATGAACCCACAGCAGTTCTGTCTGCTGGGGACCTTGCAAGAGGCAAACCTACCTATGACTCTGATAGCAGGCCTGCTAACTGGACCCAGAAGCATCCCCACTGTCTACAGACCTGTCTTCATCCCTGCTTGCCTGTGGTCTTGGAGGCAACCCTGTCCACTCATTCACCCTGTTCCAGACCTGCTGGCAAACATGCCTTCAGCCCTGCCCACCTATGACCTGATGCCCCCACTTAAGGATGCTGGCAGTAAGCCCACCTTGGGAAACCACCAATAGGATCATCCACAGATCCTGTCTGCTAACAATACCATACTCTCTGACTAGGCTGAATGGTGAAGGTCTTTACCTTCTGAAGCCAGTCTGTAAAATGTAAATGACTGGAAAACTGCTCCTCCAAATGCACAGACACAAACCCAAGGCTACAAGGATCACAAAGAATCAGGCAACCACCAAAAGAAACTAATAAAGCTCCAGTAATTGACTCTAAAGAAATAGATATCCATAAATTACTTCACAAATAATTCAAAATAATCGTCTGAAAGAAGCTCAATGAGCTACAAGAGAACACAGACAACTAAACAAAATCAGGAAAACAACATATGAACAAAAAAAAAGTTCAGTGAAGAAATAGAAACCATAAAAAAGAATAAAATAGAAGTCTTCAAGCTGAAGAATGCAACAACTGATCTGAAAAATTTAATAGAGAACTTCAACAGCCGAATCAAACAAAAGAAAGAATCAACAAACTCAAAGAAAGTTCATCTGAAAATAACCATTAGATGAAAAAAGAAGAAATGGAGAATACCCACAGTTCTTATGGACATCTTTAAATATTAGTATATGTATTACAGTATTTTAAAAGGAGAAGAGAGGGAAATGGGTGAAAAATTATTTGAATAAATAATAGCTGAAAACTCCACAAATCTAGGATCTGAAATGGACATCCAGATTCATGAAGCTCAGAGGATCTCAAGTAAGATGAATCAAGAGAAATCCACACTGGGTACATTATAATTAAACTGTCAAAAGTCAAAGACAAAGAGGATTTTGAAAGCAGCAAGAAAGAAGTGACACTTCATGTATAAGGGAGCCTCCATAAGACTATCAGTGGATTTCTTAAAAACAAACACATAGACCAATGGAATAGAATCAACAGCCCAGAAATAAACACATGCATATATGGTCAACTAATATTTGAAAAGGGAGCCAAGAATATTCAATGGATAGAAGACATTCTCTTCAATAAATAGTGCTGGGAAAATTGGATATTCACATGTAAAAGAATGAAAATTGTACCCTACCTTATACCACTTACAAAAGTTAACTCAAAATGAATTAAAGACTTAAATTTAAGACCTGAAACCATAAAAGTCTTAGAAGACAACACAGGGAAAAAACACCTTGACATTAGTCTTGGCAATGATTTTTGGGATATGACACCTAAGCACAAGGCACAAAAGCAAAAATCAAGTGGTATTACATAAAACTACAAAGCTTCTGCACAGCAAAGACATGATGAAAAATGAAAAGGCAACCTAGAGAATGGGAGAAACATTTGCAAACCATCTATCTGAGAAATGGTTAATATCTAAAATATATAAGGAACTCCAACTAAATAGCAAAAATACAAAACAGAGAAACAAACAAAAAATTGATGAGGAAATGGGCCAAAACCTGAATAGACATTTCTCCAAAGAAGGCAAACAAACAGCCAACAGGTATATGAAAATGTGCTCAATATCACTAATCATCAGGGAAATGCAAATCAAAACCACAATGAGATATCAATTCACATCTGTTAGAATAGATATTATATAAAAACACAAAACAAAACAAAAGACAAGTGTTGGCAACAATGTGAAGGAAATGGAACCCTTTTTGTATGCTACTGGTAGGAATGTAAATTGGTGCAGCCATTATGGAAAACAATATGAGTTTCCTCAAAAAAAATATAGAATTTCCATTTGATCCAGCGATCCTACTCTTGGTATATATCCAAAGTAATTGAAATCTGGATCTCAAGGAGATATCTAGACTTCCATTTTCATTGCAGCATTATTCATAATAGCCAAGATACAGAAACAACCTAGATGTCCATGGATGGATGAGTGGATAAAGAAAATACAGCATATACAAGCAATGGAATATTATTCAGCCTTTAAAAAGAGGGAAATCCTGACATTTGCGACGACATGCATGGGCCTGGAGGACAATATATTAAGAGAAATAAGCCAGACAAAGACAAATACTGTATGATCTCATTATTATATGGTATCTCAAATGGCCAAACACATAGAAGCAGAGAGTAGAATGTGGTTCCCAGGGACTAGGGGCTGGAGGAAATGGAGAGGTGTTGTTCAAAGGGTACAAAGTTTCAGTTATGCAAGTTAAATAAGTTCTGGAGATCTGGTATACAGCGTAGGGTCTGTGATTAGCAATATTGTATTGTGTACTTGAAAATTTGCTAAAAATGTAGATCTTAGATTATGTGCTTTTAGCACAAAAGGAAACAGAATAAAGCAAAACAAAATAAAGGGAGCAGGAGGAAACTTTTGGAGGTGATGGGTAAGTTTGTAGCATCAGTTGTCATGATGGTTTCATGGATGTATAATTATGTCCAAACACATCAAGCTGTATGCAGTAAAAGTCTACAGCTCTTTGTATGTCAATCATACCTTAATTTTAAAAAGGTACCTGTTTTGAAAGTTATATTAGATAATATATGTAAAGAATTTAGCACAGAGTTCAGCACATAATAAATACTTAAATATTAGTTATTAAAAAAAAACATGGGTAACCTGTGAATCCCTACTAACTACTTCACTCACCATATGTAGCCTCCAGAAAAGAAGGCCCCTACCAGGTCAAGGATAATGTAGGGGAATCGATTTTCCTTTTACAACTTTCCTGTGTTTTTCTAATGTAATTCTGGTTATACCTGGATCATTAAGGCCTCAATGTAGATAAATAACAATTATTACAAATACGTTGATCTACACACCACTGGAGAAGTGTGGAAAATAGTAGTACACACCCATGTTCAGTCCCCACCTCCTTACTGAATAAACATGAAGACCACTCTCCCTTAATCCTCTCCAGCTAATGGATGCCATGAGACTGGTTCTATTTAATGAAATGTTAGTGTGTGTCTCTTCTGGGCTGAGGAATTTAAAAGTCACTATGCTACTCCACACTGTCTTCTGTGTTAGTGGTCTTGAGGTCACGTGTTGGGATGTTAGTGTCACAAGATGTAAAGAACCCAAATATACAAGACAAAAGAAACTCCATTCCCATCTTCAACCCATGCTACCATCCCCCAACTGTGCACACACGCAAGCACACACACACATACACACACACACACACACACACACACTAAACGTGCATCAGGATTTGCATGAATGATAAATAAACATCTGATATGCTAATCCAGGAAGATTTTGAGGTTTCTTTGTTAAGACAGCCTTGTTTGACCTATTCTGATGACTGTAAATATTGTTACAATTTTGTTTTCCAATGGCTGATAAACCATATTCTATGAATTCCTTGGACATAGTATCCTTTTTGTACAGAGCATCTTTATGATGCCATATAGTAAATTTAAAGCTTCCATAGTCAGCAATAATATGTGAGCAATCCTAGGATTTGCTAAGTAATTCATGAGCCTCATTCTGTACTTCTTCACAGTCACTTTTAGATAATAAATCTCTTCCAGAGAGATAATTATGACATTCATATATCACATTTATGTGCTTTGGATTCAAATAAATCTGGCCCTGCTACTTAGTAGCTGTGTGGGTTAGGGCAAGTCACTTAACCTCTCTGAGGTTCAATTGTCTCATTTGACAAATGTAACTAAAACAAATCTATCTAGGGATGCTGTGAGGATAAAATGAGGTAATACATGAAAATCATTTAACATGATACCTAGTAAATATGCATACTATAATTTAACTGTTAGCTCATTATAGAAAGGGATTTTCAGCACTGATGTATGTAGCAGAGGCATTTGAAGAACTTAAAATGCTTTTCATGTTGGCCCCAAATCTGACCCACCCTAACATAGTGATAGGAGCATTATTATTCCAAGAGTCAATTAGTGCAGATGACTCCATCCCATGTCTACTTTCATGGAAGGCAGTCCAAACCAAGGAAAAGTATTATATCTGGGAACAATGGATGGTTAAGTATCTCAGGATTAGCAATGATGAGTAACCGTAGCCAGCTCTAAACCTGAAGGACAAGGGTAGGGTGTAGTTAGTGAAATCCAGAAAAAATATGTAGCTATAGGAGAGAGATGCCCAACGGAAGCTGTGGTTTTCTGTAAAACACATATACTGCCACAGTGCCATGGCAGAAAGAGAGCCGGGATAATAAATAACATTTCTCTCCTCTTACTCTCTCCTACAATCTCCATCCAGTGCCTCTGGTTGAATAGTTCCCCAAATGAAAGTCAGAGCAAAGGTGCTGTGTTGATAGAATCCTTAGAAGTCAGCCTCCCAGGGCACAAAGAAGAGTGGAAAAGGGCACAAGTAGATCTAGAGGAGCAACCAGAGAATAAAGAGCAAATCTATTTGCTTACCCAAGGCCTGAGTTTCCAGAGAAGGTTGCACAGGAGGAAGGTGGCAGAGAGGCTGAAAGAAATTTTCTCAATCTAGAAAGGCTGCAGAGGTGTTTCTACCTGAACTTGCTCCATGGTGGAAGAAGGACAAAATTGGAAAGACCTCAGAAGAGATGGCTGAGGGTTGAACAGAGGGAGGATAGGAACTTCTAGGTCAGTGTAGAATATGATTTAGTTCTTTTAAATCATGACATCTTTTAAGTTGTCATGAGTTCTTTTAAGTCATGACATCTGACTTTATGGAATAAGAATCATATTTACTAAACACATACTATTACTCTGTGTGATTTTCCAAATTGTAACAAAAGAAACCTAGTTATTTTGTGCTGGTAAAAGTTATAGGTTATCTTCCTAAATTCATCCTATATAGCAATGTTATAAGTTATCTTCCTATATAGTCCTTCCACTTATCTTCTTAAAAAATGACTACTAGACATTTAAAACTGGCACCAATATATATCTGTTAACATTTTGCTATACTTGTTTCCTGTCTTTTTCTCTCCAAAAGTGCCAACCACTAACATAAATTTAGTGTATATCCTTTCAGTCAATTGTTTTGTACTTTTACATACACATATAATGATTTTTTAAAAAGGTTTGTGGAAGTGGAATTACATTATCTTAGCCCTTTTGAGAAACAACCTATCCTATCTGGTTCTTGAGTACGTTCCTCTCCAGTCTGACATACAGAAATCAGAAGAACATCTGAGTGCTTAGCTCTATAGTTCCCTCCAAATCTTCTGTATCAGGTGTATCAATTGTTCCACCAACAAGACCACCATGTAGGTACACAGGTAACTTATATCTTCATTTAGGGGGCCATGGGAACTCCTGGACAGTCTCCTACCATATTTATTGTCACAGGAAGCTCAGAGTTTATTTTTATCCACTTTACGCCTAGACCTACATACTACACAATGATATCTGATTTACAACTGATTAAGCATAATGCTGGAGCTTGCTATCTCCTTAGGATTTATCCTAGAAAATAAGGTATATATCCTATCTAAGGGGTCTATTACCCCTAGGTCTCAGCCGAAGAAGGTAAGGACATGGCCAGTTCCCTCCTACCCCAAATATATACTCATGTCTGTCTTGTTTCATCACCAATCCTCTGCTCAAGAATCTTTCCCTCCAAACTCATGGTATCTTTATCTACTTTTAGTGGGGAACCAGGAAAAATCCTGCTTCTAATTTAGCATAACTTTTTGGTAAATCTTTCTTTCTTATACCTAGATCAATGGTCTTTTGAATTTATAAAGTCAGATTTTATTCTTTACTCCTCATTGGGACTATAGTGTTGCAAAGTGCAGATGGTTACAGAATGAGAGTGAATTCCAAGAAGTAAAGAACATCTCAGATAATATGTAAATCATTACTCTGTTACACAAGCAGAATCATACAATATGTGACATTTTGTGTCTGACTTCTTTCACATATCATAATGCTTTCAAGGCTCATCCATATTTTAACGCATATCAATAGTTTTTCCTTTTTGTGGCTGAATAGTATTCCATTGTATGGATATACCACATTTATATAATTATTCACCAGGTGATGGATATATTGTTTTTTCCCCCATGCTTGACTATTAAGAATAAATCTAATATGGACACCCAAGAACAGATTTTTGTATGAACAGATGTTTTAATTTCTCTTAGAATGTGCCTAGGAGTGGTATTGTTATTGGTTATTGTTATAGGCATCTATATGGTAGATAACTCTATGTTTAACATTTTGAAGAATCATCAAATTATTTTCCAAAAAGACTGCATAATTTTACATTTTCACCAGAAATGTATGAAGGTTTCAGTACTCGCCATACCTGTTATACCCTGTCTTTTAAAATTTTAGCCATCCTAGTGGGTGTAAACTATTATCTTATGGTTTTGACTTGCATTTTCCTGATAGCTAATGATTTTGAGCTTGTTTTCATGTGCTTATTGGACATTTGTATATCTTCTTTGAAGAAATGTCTATTCAAATCCTTTGCTCATTTTAAAATTTGATTATATATCATTTTATTAATGAGTTATGTTTTTTAATAAAATTCTGGATACAAGCCACTTACCAGGTATCAGATTTATCCCAGTCTGTGGGTTGTATTTTCACTTTTTTGATAGTGTCTTTTATAACACCAATGTTTTACATTTTGATGAAGTATAATTTATTTTTTTCTTTTATCACTGTGCTTTTGGTGTCATTTCTAAGAAAACATTATCTATCAGAGTTCATGCAAATTAACTCCTATATTTTGATCTAAGAGGGTTATAATGTCATGTCTTACATTTAGGTGTATGATCCATTTATTTTTATTTTTTTATTGTAGTAAAGTATACATGACATAAAATTTAACATTTAAACATTTTTTAAGTGTACAATGTAATGGCATTAAGTATATTTACATTATTGTGTAACCATCACCACTATCCATTTCCGGAACTTTTTCATCATCCCAAACTGAAACTCTGTGCCCATTAAACATTAACTTCCTATAATCCCCTGCCCTAAACCCCTGGTAACCACTACTCTATTTTCTGTCTTTATGAATTCTATTATTTTAAATACTTCATGTAAGTTGAATCATACAGTATTTGTGTTTTTGTGAGTGGTTTATTTCACTTAGCATAACTCAAGTTTCATCCATGTTGTAACATGTCAGAATTTACTTCTTCTTTAAGGCTGACTTGTTATTTTTGCATTTATATTCATCAGGGATATCGGTCAGTATTTTTCTTTTCTTGTCATGTTCTTATCTAGCTTTGGTATCAGGGTAATGCTGGCCTTGTAAAATGAGTTTGGGAGTACTTCCTCCTCCTTGCTGGAGTCCTTGAGTGCCTTGGTGTTGGAGTGGGTTGTGAAAGCCTGGGACACGCTAGTCAGCTTGGCAATGGGCCCTGCTGGATTACCCCTGGAGTCTGTGTCACAGGCATTGATTGGGAGCCTGAGGCCACAAAAGCCACTCAGGTCAGTAGGAGCTAGCCAGTGCTGGAATGTACTGGGAAACTGCTGGAGCTTGATGGAAGTCTGTTGTCACAAGGGCTACCTGATGCCATAGGAGACAGCTGGTGCTGGCGTAAGCTGGGAGTCTGCATTCATGGGAGCTTGTCAGGAACCTGGTTCCAGCTGAGTCAGCTGGCACCTTGCTGGGCTGTGATCCTGGGACCACTGGAGATGCCTAAGACTGTGGGAGCCAGTAGGCACCAGAGTGGATTGAGGGCCTTGGTTCATGGAAGCATTCTAGGAGCCTGGATACAAGGAAGCTGCCTGGAGAGGAAGAATCACCTGTGGCCACTGGCCAACTGGGACTGCTGAAACTGGCCAGTTCCTTGGTGGGGAACTGAGTTTGCAGGGGCCCTCTAATAACATGGAGCCAAGGAAGCTGCCTGAAGTCATGGATGTTGTCTGCGACTGCTGGAGTAGCAGGCACCAATGTGAGATGGGAACTTGACTTCCTGGAAATCTGCTGGAATCCTGGTGCTGTGGAAGCCACCTGAGGCCACTAGAGTCAGCAGCTGCCTGGGACCACTAGAGTCAGCAGATGTCAGATGAACTGGGAGCCTACTGGAAGCCTGGTACCACAGATGCTACCCAGTGCCTTGGGACCCACCTGGGGTCACAGGAGCTGCCAGGTGCCAGGGTTAGATGGGGGGACCTGTATTCACAGGAGCCCACTTTGTGCCTGGTACCATAAATGCTACCTGGTGCCACTAGAGCTAGCAGGTGCCAGGGTGAGCTGGGGCCTGGCTTCCTCAGAGCCCACAGGGAGCCTGGAATCACAGGAGCCACCAAGGGTCACAGGAGCAGCTTGGAGCCCCCAGAGCTGTCAGGTGCATGGGTGTGATGGGGGCCTGGGTTCCCAGGAGCCTGTTGGGAGCCATCCTATAGAAACCACCTGGAACTGTGAGAGGTGCCTGGGACCACTGGAGTAGGCAAGTGCTAGGGTGAACTGGAAGCCTAAATGTGTGGTAACCTGCTGGAGCCCTGGCATGGAAGTTGCTTGAGATGCTGGAGTAGGCATGTGCCAGAGTGAACTTGGGTCTGGCTTCACAGGAGCCCATCAGGAATTTTATGCCAAAAGTGACACTTGGGGCCACTGGAGCCAGTAGGCACCAGGGTGAAATGGTGGCCTGGGTTCCTGGGAGCCTTTGGGGATCCTGGTGCCAAGGGATCTACGTGGAGCTGTTAGAGTTGACAAGTGAGAAAGTGAGCAGGGACCATGGTTCCTAGGAGTCCTCCAGGAGTCCTGTCATGGAAGCTGCCTGAGGCTGCTGGAGTAGGCAGGCACTGGGGTCAGCTGGGGTCTGGCTTCATGGGAGCCTGCTGGGAGTTTGGCGCCAAGGATGGCATTTGGGACTGCCAGAGCTGCCTGCGGTCACTGGAGCCAAAAGGTACCAGGGTGAGTGGGGGTCTGGGTTTGCAGGAGCCTGCAAGAAGCAACATACAGCTGTGGGAATTGGCTTGGTGCTGGGATGGGTTCTCTCTGGGGTTTGGGGTAAAGTTGGGTACTCCTTTTACTCCCCTCCCATGGGGAAGGTGTCTTTCTCCACACTGAGCTGCCTTAGCTTAGGAGAGGGGTAATGAGGTAGTGTGAATCTGTCTTTCTTACACTCCTCAATGTGTCCTTTCTTATTTCTTATTTCTGTGGTTCACCCAGGTGCTGTGATTGCCTCACCTAGAGTATTTGCTCTTGTGAAGGTATTTTCGTGTTTTCAGACCTATTTTTAAATAAGACTAGTTGTTCTCTGATGACCAGAACCTCTATGTGTTCCAATTCTAGCAAGGTCTAGTTAATTATGATCCAGATAGGATTATTTAACCACTCACATAGATACTAAAGCTTATGGAATCAGGCTGTTTGTATGAGGGTCTCCATGACCTTAGATGAAATGTGAATTGGGAAAATTCAGCTGGCCTTTGTAGAAAAGAGGCCACCAAATACTGATTCTCCATTACTTGAAATATCATCTAAATTACACAGACCTGGATTTGGTAGAGATTTCACAAACTTAGCCCTAATTTTTGCATATATCACTAGGGCCTAAGACACAGTAGATCCTTAATAAATATTTGTGATGCAGGGATATTATTTTTGAAGACTATTAATGTGTTTTTTTCCTTTTAATGTTTACTCATGTGTGAGAGTCCAGTATTTTGCTAGATATGTTCATTTCACCCATTGTTTGTGTATAATCTGAGTGTGTATGTGTGTCTGTGTCTGTGTAAGGGAGGGGATTAGGATTACAACAGGAAGGCAAAGAAAGTGGATACCAATATTAAACTTTAAGCATGTCAAATAGGACTTTTTCCCTAGTCTGTAGTAGGCAATAATCTTGAAAAACAAGTATTGTCAAGAGAGGAAAAGTATTCTATAGATTTTTAAAAATGTTTCCTTTACATAAGGAGAGGCAGGTTGATGAAATATGAAGTTTATGTGGTGTCTTCCACAGACTAGAGAGGAGATACTCCTTCCATTGTTCAGTTGGGGCTTAGTGTCTCTAGCAAGTGGTATATGATGTAAAAGAAGTCCATTACAAAGAGGAAAAGTAACTGAAAAACCTGTCCCTCTTCCTCAGGTGACTGTGGTAAGAGAAAAATGACACCTAAAGAAATATATGTATTATGGTCTTTTTTCTTTTCCCGGAATAAGATCTTGAGGTGGGAATCTTGTTGGAGAGCTTAAGACAAAATCTAAAATCAGAGGAGTTTTTGTTCTCTATTCCATTTGGGACTATAGGAGGAGACTTCCTTTCAGTGTTCCCTCCATATCAAAATGTGGCAGCAACCACACCTGAGTCAAGTTAATGTATGGTAGAGTTAGGCAGAGAGAGAAACTGAGTTTAGTGCCCCAGAGTCTACTCTAAGGTCCTGTGTAGTATAGAAAGTATCTAGAAGTTCCTTCATGCCTTATGGAAATACTGGGAAAGTAGCTGATGGTGTTGTCTGGAGAGACATCATAATATACGTTGTGGGCTGCAGAGCAGGGAGACCCTGAAAGCAAGGTCATAGTGATTACAGAACAATCAAGAACCAATATTTTCTTTCCAATCTGAGTATAATGTCTAAATGTATCAGCCCTTACACTTGTTGAAAGAGTATATAAATTAATAACTCCCTTTCTTATCTTTGTTAGCTTAAACCAAACTGATAGGTCATCTCCACTATGCTATGGTAGCAAGGGTCCTGACCCTATAACTCCTTTTCCAAACTAGATTTGACTGAAGCAAGCACAGTTATGTTTTAGTACTCTGAGCCTCTGCAGCTCTCCATTCTGACTGCTCAACTCTGCTCAGATTTTGGCAGCCCAGCTAAGCCATAGTGGCCCAAGCACAATTTTTTTCCAGTTTTTTTTGACACATAAAAAATGCATCACTGTATAAGTTTAAGGCATACAGCATGATGGCTTGATTTACATATATTGTGAAGCGATTATCACAATAGGCTCAACTAACATCCATCATTTCATATAGATACAATAAAGGGAAAAGAAAGAAGAAAAGAAAAAAAATCTCCTTATGATGAGAACTCTTAGGATTTATTCTCTTAAAAACTTTCTTATGTATCATATAAAAAAGTGTTAACTATTATCATTGTTGTACATTATATTCTTAGTACTTCTTTATCTTATAACTGGAAAGTTGTACATTTTGACTACCTTCCTCCAATTTCCCTTTCCCCCACACTCCGCCTTTAGTAAGCAGGTCTGATCTCTTTTTCTATGAGTTTGGTTTCTCTCTCTCTCTCTCTCTCTCTCTCTCTTTTAGATTCCACATATAAGTGAGATCATAAAGTATTTGTCTTTTTCTGACTTACTTCACTTAGCATAATGCCCTCTAGATCCATCCATGCTATTGAAATAGTAGGATTTCCTCATTTTGAATGGCAAAATAATATTCCATAGTATAGATAGATAGGTAGATAGATAGATAAATAGATACATAGATAGATAGATAGATAGAGAGAGAGAGATAGAAAGATAGATATACCACAAGGTCTTTAACCATTCATCCATCAAAGGACACTCACTCTGTTTCCATGTCTTGGCTATTGTAAATAATGCTGCTATGGACATGGGAATGCAGATATCTTTTCTTTCTTTTTTTTATACATCTTTATTGAAGTATATTTGTTTGATAATGTTGTGTTAGTTTCTACTGTATAACAGAGTGAATCAGCTACATATATACATATATCTCCATATCCTCTCCCTCTTGAGCCTCCCTCCTACCCACCTTATCCCACCCCTGTATGTTGTCGCAAAGCACCGAGCTGATCTCCTTGTGCTATGCTGCTGCTTCTGACTAGCTATCTATTTTACATTTTGTAGTGTATATACGTCGATGCTACTCTCACTTCACCCCAGTTTCCTCCTCCCTCCTCGTGTCCTCAAGTCCATTCTCTATGCCTTCGTCTTTATTCCTACCCTGCCTCTAGTTTCATCAGTACCATTTTTTAAAAAAACTTCCATATATATGTGTTAGCATATGGTATTTGTTTTTCTCTTTCTGACTTACTTCATTCTGTATGACAGATTCTAGGTCCATCCACCTCACTACAAATAACTCAATTTCATTTCTTTTTATGGCTGAGTAATATTCCATTGTATGTATGTGCCACATCTTCTTTATCCATTCATCTGTCGATGGACACTTAGGTTGCTATCATGTCCTGTCTATTGTAAATAGTGCTGCAATGAACATTGTGGTACATGTCTCTTTTTGAATTATGGTTTTCTCTGGGTATATGCCTAGTAGTGGGATTGCTGGGCCATATTTTTAGTTTTTTAAGGAAACTCCATACTGTTCTCCATAGTGGTTGTATCAATTTACATTCCCACCAACAGTGCAGGAGGATTCCATTTTCACCACACCCTCTCCAGCATGTATTGTTTCCAGATTTTTTGGTAATGGCCATTCTGACCGGTGTGAGGTGATACCTCACTGTAGTTTTGATTTGCATTTGTCTAATAATTAGTGATGTTGAGCATCTTTCCATGTGCCTCTTGGCTATCTGTATGTCTTCTTTGGTGAAATGTCTATTTAGGTCTCTAAAATATGCAAACAGCTCATGGAGCTCAATATCAAAAAAACAAACAACCCAATTAAAAATTGGGCAGCAGATATCTTTTCAAGTAAGTGTTTTCATTTCCTTCGAATATAGTCCCAAAAGTGGTATTGCTGGATCATATAGTAGTTCTGCCTTTAATTTTTTGAGGAACTGCTAAACTGTTTTCCATAGTGGCTGCACCAATTTGCATTCCCACCAGCAGTGCACAAGAGTTCCTTTTTCTCCACATCCAGCATTTGTATTTTTGATGATGGTCATTCTAATAGGCATGAGGTGATATCTCATGGTGGTTTTAATTTACATTCCCCCAATGACTAGTGATGTTGAGCATCTTTTCATGTACCTGTTGGCCTTTCATATATCTTCTTTGAAAATATGTCTATTCAGGTTCTTTGCCCATTTTTTAATTGAGTTGCTTGTTTTTTGCTACTTAGTTGTATGAGTTCTTTATATATTTTGGATATTACCCCCTTATTAGACATATGTATGGTTTGCAAATATTTTTTCCCCTTCCATAGTTTATTTTCATTTTGCTGATGGTTTCTTTCACTGTACAGAAACTTTTAAGTTTGATGTAACCCCACATTTTTATTTTTTTGCTTGCGAGCATGATTTTCAAATGCAGCCCTGGGCAACATATACATACCTCTCCTACTAGTCAATGTCTGATCAAAATGAAGCAAGCCTAACTGGACCATCAAGAAGATGGTATTCTTTCTCTGTTTGCCTGACCAAGCATGACTCTGGACATGATTTCCCTATTGGTGCTATCTAGCTGTGACTGGAGCATTGGCAAGCTGAGCTGTGGTAGGTCCTTTGATCTTTCTTTTTCCCACTGGCTCACACTCCAATTTAACTTGACAGGCCAAGCTTTGCTCTGGAGATAAAAGTTTAAGTAACTCTACTTCTGCATTGACTTAGATAAAGTATGAATTTAAAGATCCAACAGAACTCTCTGGATGTGTGTTTATTATTTTTTACAACATCTCTATGTTTCCATCTCTACCCCTAGAACTGAAGATGTCTATAACCCTTTATTTAGAATTAAAGACAATGGCAGGAATAAGAAACAAAGTAGGGGAATTTTATTTTTTTATTTAAATACTTTAGCTATTGGAAAAATAAATATCAAAAGGTCAATTCAAGCTGCACTTGACATAATCTAAAGCCACACTTTATAACCAGAGGAAATAGATTTTATTTAAATTCAGTTTGTTAAAGTACACATATCTTTGTACAACCTATGTTGCTCTTTTTTTAAAAACTTAAAAGTAGTAGTACATTTTATAAGCATCTCTGGATTTTATTTGTTGGTTTCACATACTACAATACAAAGCCCATTTAAAAGGACATATTGCAGAAATTCTAAAATCATAATTTAATTGAAAAGTTACTTTCATAAAGAAGGTTTTCCAACATTTTATCTTAAATATTGGGTTGGCCAAAAAGTTCATTTGGGTTTTTCCATAACATCTTATGGAAAAACCCAAATGAACTTTTTGGCCAACCTCCCCCACTTTTTTTTAAATAATTGGACATGGAAGTGAGAATTTAAAGGTAAAATACTACCCAGCTAGTCTTTTTTGTTGTTTTTTAATTTAAAAACATTTGTAGTGCATATATCCTTAATATTCTCTACTGGATGAATGTAAAATTGACAGAAAATCATGTACTGGTACATAAAAGATAATTATAGAATTAACCACGGATGTTGAACATTTTGGTGTTTCCATGTGTTAATATTGTAGAACATCTCAATTTTACTGCTGTTGAAAAATTGCTTTGTTTTTGAAAACTGGTTTAACTTAATGGCAGGTGTTTTAAGAGTTCATAGAAATGTTTGAGGAGAATGTTACTGTCTATACAAGTGAGGCCCTGACACTCGAAAGCTGAGGTCACAGTTTGTATCAATATGATAAATATTCACCATTTTATTGTATAGATTGTGTATATGGAATTACAATAATATTTTACTGGTAAAATAAATGTTGCCTAACAAGACAACATGTTAAGGAATACCAAATCTATATGTGTGCTTTGGAAAATGGTACTGTAAAAGAGTAAGTCTGAAAATTTTAACCTACTGTGATCAGCATAACAAATTATGTCAATGAGCTTTTTCTTTTTTTTTTAATCTCACCACAGTAAAATCTTTCTTCTTGGTAAATGTGAGATATTATTTAGCTATTTAGGATATTGTTTAGATAAAAGAATGATGTCTTACTGAAAATCAAACCTTATAATTTAAGCTTTAGATGTTCTCTTTTATATTAGTTACGTTCCAAATGATAGGGTACTTAATTTTTTTTGAAATAGAAAATGTTTTTAACTTATCAGACTCAAAATTACTGATGCTTTTGTAACTTTTTATACTTTGGTCACTATCAATTTCCCTTAAACATTTTAACATTCTAAAGTGACGAGACTAAACATAGACTACTGGATTTTCATTTATATTATTAGCTGCAACAACATATACACTAAACACCTATATGTAATTAGTGTTTGAAAACTTGCTTTGGCTTCACAAATGAGAGCATTTATATCTACATATTAAAATGACACAAGAATTTTCATGTTTGATTACTAATTGAAGGAAAGAACATATTTCTTCTTCCTCTCCTCTTCCTACTCCACTTCTTGAAATTATCCAGTTTCCTTCCCTTTGATAAAGATAGCTTTATGGTAGCTTCACCACCACAACACATGCACCAGCTCTTCCAATGTTAACAGGAACTTCCTAACACAGAAAACAAAAACAAGGAAAGAAATGCTGTTTGAATGAACTCTGCATTTAGCATAATATATTAGAGTTGAAAAAGTCCTTACCTATTCTGGCCCAACCTTCATCTTGTATAAAGATATGGGAAAATGCAGCCCAAATAATAGTCCAATGTAGAAAGAGCATAGTCTTTAAAATGAAGTAGGCATCCTTGTTTTCTAAATATTTTCCTCCATTTCTAGCTGTCCTAACCATTGTAAAGAGCTACCTACATGGCAGAACTTGAATATTTCTGAGGGTCTTCATGAATCATATTGTTGGAGGAAAGAGCTAGAATCCCATTATCAGGTGTCAGTATATTACACATAACTTATTTAGAACAGTAACCAGCTTACTACGTAGAAAACAGAGCACCATGAAGTTAATGTAAGGAAAGGTGACGTTTGATACCAAATACAAGGTTTGCTTGTTTGTGGAAATGGTGAAGAGTTAATCATACTTCATATTTTATTAATCCATCATTTAATCAACAAAACACCATTAGGCATTTTGGAATAAATACAGAGCTATAACTGCAAAGCTGTCAGAAGCATCAAGTTTCCTTTAACACCACCAAGATGTCCTTTCAGTGCCCCTTCTTGTACTTTCCTTAGAATTTCTTCTGTTAGATGCCCAGCACTCTTGAGAGAGTTTAATTCCAGTCTCTTACTGTGCACCAAGTCCCTTGAATGACTGATCAGTAGTTAGGAGTGTTGTAATTTGTAGAACCTCTATAAGGAGGGGACTGAAAGATTTTCCTCCTGGGCACCAGCCAATAAGAAAGGGCAGACATTTGTGGGTGAGGACATTATTCTTTGCTTCTCAAGTCATAATACATACATAGAAAGTTGGTCAGAGAGTAAAGCTCTTGGATTATTGAATCTGATTCACTTTTCTGTAAAAGGAATGAGTCCATCGTTAAGAGAATGTCTTGTCTCCACTTTATATGAGTACTGATGGATCCTGCTAATGATAAAACAGCTCAGTTAATAATTCTCTATAGCTAAATAAAGCACATGCTATAAATTTCATTAAAGAATTTGGTTCAGCCCTAGAGAGGAAGAGAATGGGATTAATTCCAAACACATATTTTAATTTTTAAATTAAAACGTGAAATATATCAATTTGAATACTTTAAATGAGAGTACCTCTTTCCATTCATCTTTCTGTGTATCATATGACTCAACAGTGTTCAAGTAAGTATGTCCATCATATCCTCCAACTACATAGAGTTTGTCTCCAAGGGGACATACAGCAACAGCATCTCGAGGAACGCTCAGAGGTGCCACAGTTGACCATGAATCATTTTTTGGATCATACCTTAAGAGGTTTAGGAAGACAATTGAGAAGAAAGTTCAACAGTGTTAAAATTAATAGACATTAATAAAATGTACTCTTATCTAATATAAGAAATTAAAAATACCTTATACATACTAAGTGTAGTCTGACTAATAAACGTTAAGGATAACTAAATGACAGAATTCTCTTCAGCCACCAGATGTCACTCAAAGCATAGTGACAATGAATTTCCTTTTAAAAATACCACACATTTCTTTGATCAGTACTCAGAATCTGTATGAGGAAATTTCACATATTGGCATCTTAACATTATGTGGAAAATGCCTCCTCTGTCATTTAGTATGCTAGCTGGAATGGGTTTTTCTTATTCTTTGTTTATCCAAGTTATATCTGAGATGCCTGATCTTGTTTATATGAGAGCTCACATGTTAAGTAATTCTGAATATAATTGCCTTTTTGTTTTATAAACTATAGTACCCTGGTTTTAACACTCTTTGTAGTTACAAAGACCACAGTTGTATTCTTTTCCCTCTATGAGAGTTCTTATTTATCTTCAGAGGACCCTGGGATGTTTTTCCATTTTAATTTGAAGTTAACTCCTTATCCCCAAGCCTATTCTGTAAGCAAAATGAAAGAGAATTCAATAAGCAATATTAATTAAAATCTTCTCCAGGAATTCTTTCCTAAAATTTGAAGCCAGTATAGAATACTAATATCTAAAAGGGGTGAACAATAAGAAAAACTTATATAATTATATGTAGAAATTATCTCCGATTTTATATTGGCCTATTTGTAAAGCCCAATGAAAAACATTTATTTTACAAAATTTCATTTATTATCATCTACTAATTTCCTTACAATTGTATTACTCATCTTATTTCTGTTTCTGTCTCTTTAATCATAATCTAAATTATCTGATCCCAGCTTCCATTTGAACTTGGTCTCACATCCAGTAATATTTTTTAATAATATATGAAATCAACAATAATTAAGATATCCTCAATATCCACCATATACTGTTGGGTTTCACCTTAAATTCTGATGTTATATTAAAAAGCAGAACCAGAAAATCCACAGCTGTATGCTTTAGCTAATCTGAATCTTTAACACAATTGCTATTGTTAATTGATGCTGCGCTCAGTTAACACAGTACACACATATATGAATTGTGAACCAGGGCTTGCGGAAGGATTCCCTTATAGATTTGCATCCAAAACCCAGGATTTTTCTGCATGTGCATGATAATGAATGCTCAAAAATCTGGCTGTTAATATTATCTGGACACTGGTTTATTAACTAGAGAGGTTTGGGGAATGTAGAATCTTCTGAAGAAAAAACAGGGCACCTTGGTTGTTATCTGTAAAGACACAGAGGATCAGTTATTAAAGAAAAAGTTAGCCACTACCTCACCTTCAAATTAAAACAGCACCCCATTTCTCCCCTTTTGTTTCTCTTTTGCTTTTCTATTTCTCCTTACTTTGGATATAAGTATATATATATATATATATATATGTATATATATATATTCTAGTGGAAATAAAAAGGAGACTGAAGTAAAGGGAATTAGTCATGGACTTATTCCTCCACTTAGAGTAATTACAGACAATTTGCTTGACTTCTTTGCCTCAATGTTCTCATCAACATTATAAAAATAATAATCCCTGACTCAGCCAACACAAGTTTATGTATTTTAGAAACCTTTAATTTAAATGATTATCTTAATTAATTGGATGAGACTTCTAAGGTACTGGGTAGGCCATCAATGTTTTACCAGAAAATAGTGTCAGGAGTATTGTCTAAGACATGGAAATGAGGATTATCTGATTCCACAGAGTGTGCATCTTTGACTTTCTAACTGACAAGGCTATTTTACAACTCTATAGGTGTAGAAGTTAAGCTGTAGAAAACTGAGTTTTCTTGTGATTCCTATACATAACAATAAAATAAATTTTGCTTGATAAAGATAGAATTAATTTCTAACCCCGAATGATGACCCCACCCAAATATTACATTTTATTCCCTATAGGTTATTAACTGCTTTTGTATCTATAACCAATTTTTTTCAGCATTCCTAATTGTTTTTATGTCTTTTCTTCGAAGATTCTTTGAAGCAATTTTAATGTCTTATGGGTTACTTCATTAATTAATGAATCCCACAAAATTCTTTGACAAGTTACTATTATATTTGTATGAAAGTCATAATTTTCAAAAACTGTACTTTAGCACTAGTTATTTTCTCAAGATCTTTACAAGGAAAATGCCAATAAGGGGGATAATGTTAGTAATAACAATAATACTAATTACAAAAATAATACAAACAAAATAATAATATGTGCCAGGCAAGGCATTAAGTGCATTAACTTTTATTATTTTGTACCCTATGAAGTTGATACTAAAATTATTCCCATTTTTCACATGAGGAAACAGATGTTTAGAGATGTAAAGTAACAGGGTCAAGGTCACATAACTTGTAAATAACAGATCTGGGATTTGAACTCAGAGCTGTCTGACTGCAAATCTAGTGGTTTTAACTAGCATACTATACATGTTTTGGTATGCATAAAGTGCTTTTTCCCATTAAAAATTAAAAATAGTATATTTGGAAATATAATTATATCATTAAGTAAAGTTAAACATTTAATTATTAGGATATGTTTGTAAGCATTTAATTTTGTAGTCTGTATTATGAAATTTTCTATATCAAAAAAATATGAACTGAGTTTATATTTTCCTAGTTGCCTATTTAAATTGGTATAGACACTTAAGCTATCGTAAGGCTAATTTCATGGTGATCACTCTACAGTGCTAAAACGCAGCCCAATTCATCTCTCTTTCAGGTCTTAAGATAGAATTTCCCAATTTCAGGGGTTCTTGGTAAAGCCAGGAAAATGCTGGCATAATAATGGGAGAGAAGAAGGTGATTTAATTAAAATATTTTATGTATTTTAGATTTTTTCCTTATGAAATGTATTCTTTTTGGACCAAACCTAGTTTCTTAATCCCATGCCTTTTGATACAAGGAACCAAGTAAATGCAACACAATTTACACCACTAAGATACAATAAAAAGTCTCAAAAACTGAAATAAAAGAAAAAAGCATAGACTTCAGTATGCTAGAAAGAAAATCTCTTACTAGTTTGAATTTATTATAAGAAAATTACTATTATAAGAGCTGAGAGTATTACCTGTCTCTCTGTCTATATATTTATATGATTTAACTTTTAATTCAGATGAAATTTTTGTGAAGTCAGGTTTGATTTTCATAGTAACAAACCTTCATGACTTTTTACTTACTAGATATAATTTTGTATAGTATTGCATTATTTTGTATAAAATCTTCTAGACAACTTTTAATATTTCTGTAATGAACGACATGAATTCTCTATATCAGTATCACTCTTTGACCACTGCTTCTCATGAATTAATCACTCCAATATAGTTTAGGCATTAATGGAAATTTGAGAAAGCATAGTTATTTTTACATGGATTTGTTTGTATATTTGATCAAGTTTTCCCAAATATAATAATTCCTGATGCTGTCTGTTTAGCTTATAGGAGGTGATATAGTTTTCTCCACTCTCGAGTCATATAAAGAGGTGGCTACAGTTATTCTTAGGTATAGAAATATGCATATTTTTACAAGCATAAGAGTAGAATTCAATGCCTAGATACCCTTTCTTAAAATGAAAGCTACACTTACCTTTTTTGAATACAAGTATCAGTTTTTTGAGAGTATGTATACATTCATTAGACAGGTGGGCCTAAACTTTTGTGAACTGTGTGTCGTCTGTAATTTTTTGTGGTCTATGGAAGGCATCAATAAATTATCTAAGCAATTTGAAATTTCAGTAGAATCTATCCTTTTTCAACTTCTTACAGTGAACTTTAACAAGTATTGAGTTGCATTCCTTTGGCCTTTCTAAAAGGGAAACATGATTCCCATCAGTTATACACACACAGCACAGAGTAAATACTTAAACTTTTATACATATGATGAAATTCTGTATCAATAAAAGTAGAAAATAGTGGCTTGATGTTTAATTCTATCAATAATACTGAGTGTAGAATAGTGAACTTTTAGTTTTTTAATGAAATGGAAAGTCAAGTATGACTGGTTTCCAAACTTTTAATAACCCCAGTTATATGAAAAAAATCCTTTAGCCACTATTTGTCATTTAACAATAGAGGGTGTCAACTGCCACTTATGTAGGGTGATAGGGATATACTAGATTTTCAAGATCTTTTCCATTTGTAATTACATATAATTTCACTATTGTGCTTCTGGATATAAATAAAGGGCAGAGCAAATTCAGCTTTATCTTTTAAATATACAGGCAAGTCAAGGTGATTTTCATGTAGTTTTTATCTTTTTTTTCAATGCTGCATTACTAGGGAGTGAGGTCAGCAAGATGGTAGACTAGGAAGCTCTAGGATCTTATTCTGTCACAAAAATATTAAATAAACAAATAGAGACTGGTGAAAATAACTTTGTAGCTGTTCTAGAAATCAGTCAAAGATCCACAGCAGCCAAATACCTGCTCAGTCAAGAAAAAGATGTAGGCAATTTTGTGAATTTTTTTTTTACTTTCTCTGGCCCCACCCCCTCCTAGAAAAGCATGGCATGGATTGGATAAAGCAGTGGCCCAGCCCCAGTTCCTTTCCTTGAACCAGAGAGAAAAGAGCAGAGCTAATATGCAGCAATTCAACCTGTCTCAGTTGTTGCCAAAGGGATTATCTTCTGTGTTACCTAATTCAGAGCTCAGACAGTCAAAAGTGTTTCAGCTCAGATTTCAGGCTAGGAAAAGCCATGGGAAGTACTGTACATGGTTCATGAAAGCTGTTGGGGGATTACAGATGCATAGACAATTGGGAAAAGAGATTATTGGTACTACAATAGATTACTGATTACTCCAATAGAATAGCTAAGGCTCTGAAAGGCATCAGGGCTGAGAATCTTAAGGAAGTTAAGGCATTTAAAAGCAGCCATGTATACAGAGAATCAACACACACACACACACACAAACACACATACACACACACAGGCCCAGGAAACAGACAAACCCAGTAGAGGTCTGAGAAGAACTCAAGCCTTCAAGATGGGCTTATCCCAAATATAGAACATAATTAGTGATTAAATAACAATAGTCTTCCTATGCATGGAGTCAATCTGCAAGGACTGGGAAAGGTATCTGTTATTTCAAATGGCCAGTTTTCAACAAGAGACCACAAAGCATACAGATAAATAAGAAAATGAATTTCACTCAAAAGAACAAAGTAAACCTCCAAAACCATCCCTGTAGAAACACAGGCATCTGTGTTACAAGAAAAAGACATTTAAGTGACTGACATATATTCTCAAAGAGTGAAAAGAAAAACAGGCAAAGAACTAAAAGAAATCAGGAAAAAGATAAATGAACAAAATTAGAAGGTCAACAAATGAAATAAATTATAAAGAAGAAAAAATAGAAATTCTGGTGCTGAAAAATGAGATGACTGAATTCAAAAACTCACTAGAATTTTCCATTGGAAACTCAAGCAAGCAGAAGAAAGAATAAGTGAACTTGAAGACAAGTGTTTTGAAATTATCATGTCTGAATGAAAAGAATGAAGAAAATTCAACAGAGTCTAAGGGACCTCTGAGACAACATCAAGTGGGTCAATATATGCATTTTGGGGGAAAAAGAAGAAGAAGAAGAAGAAGAAGAAAAAGAAGGAGAAGGAGAAGGAGAAGGAGAAGGAGAAGGAGAAGGGGAAGGGGAAGGGGAAGGAGAAGGAGAAGGAGAAGGAGAAGGAGAAGGAGAAGAAGAAGAAGAAGAAAGAAGAAGAAGAAGAAGAAGAAGAAGAAGAAGAAGAAGAAGAAGAAGAGAAGAAGAAGAAGGAGAAGGAGAAGGAGAAGGAGAAGGAGAAGGAGAAGGAGAAGGAGGAGAAGGAGAAGGAGAAGGAGAAGAAGAAGGAGAAGAAGAAGAAGAAGAAAGGGAGGAGAACAAGGGGGAAGAGTAAGAAGAAATAGTTCTACAGTAATAGTAGGAGGATTTGACTTCCCACTTTCAATAATGGATAAAATAAACCAGACAGACGATCAGTAAGTACATGAAAGAAGAACAACATTATAGACCAAATGGACTTAGCAAACATATATAAAAATTTCTATTCCCCCAAAACTCAGAAGATATATTTTTCACAAGTAAGCATGGGACATTATCTAGGATAAAGCATATGTTAGGACATGAAACAAGTCTTAATAAATTTAAAAAGGCTGAAAACATGCAAAGTCTTTTCACAGTGGAATGAAACTATAAATCAACAACAGAAGGAAAAGTGATATGTCCACACATATATGGAAATGAAAGTACATACACTTAACAAATGAGTCAAAGAATATATCATAAGGGAAATTAGAAAACATCTAGAGACAAGTGATAATGAAAACATGACTCATACAGAGTCTTCTGGAATGCAAAGAAAGCCATGATATGACATGGGGAATCAATAACTGTAAAGGTTTACACTTAAAAGGAAGAAAAATTGCAAGTCAAAAACCGAGCTATAGGAGAGGGGGAAGATGGTGGAAGAGTAAGACGCAATCACCTTCCTCCCCACAGATACACCAGAAATACATCTACACGTGGATCAACTCCTACAGAACACCTACTGAACACTGGCAGAAGACCTCAGACCTCCCAAAAGGCAAGAAACTCCCCACGTACCTGGGTAGGGCAAAAGAAAAAAGAAGAAACAGAGACAAAAGGATAGGGACAGGACCTGCACCAGTGGGAGGGAGCTGTGAAGGAGGAAAGGTTTTCACACACTAGGAATCCCCTTCGTGGGCTGAGACTGGGTGGCAGAGGGGGGAAGCTTTGGAGCCATGGAGGAGAGCACAGCAACAGGGGTGTGGAGGGCAAAGCGGAGAGATTCCCGCACAAAGGATCGGTGCCGACAGGCACTCACCAGCGCGAGAGGCTTGTCTGCTCACCCGCCGGGGAGAGTGGGGGCTGGGAGCTGAGGCTGGGGCTTCGGTTGGAGTGCAGGGAGAGGAATGGGGTTGGCGGCATGAACACAGCCTGCAGGGGATTAGTGCACCACGGCTAGCCAGGAAGAAGTCCGGGGAAATGTCTGGACCTGCCGAAGAGGCAAGAGACTTTTTCTTCCCTCTTTGTTTCCTGGTGTGCAAGGAGAGAGGATTAAGAGTGCTGCTTAAAGGAGCAAGAGAGATGGGAGTGAGCCGCGGCAAACAGCGTGGACCCCAGAGACGGGCATGAGACGCTAAGGCTGCTGCTGCCGCCACCATGAAGCCTGTGTGCAAGCACATGTCACTATCCACACCTCCCCTACCGGGAGCCTGTGCAGCCCACCAGAGCCAGGGTCCCGGGATCCAGGGACAACTTCCCCGGTAGAACGCATGGCATATTCAGGCTGGTGCAAAACCACACTGGCCTCTGCTGCCGCAGGCTCGCCCGCATCAGCACCCCTCCCTCCCCCCGGACTGAGTGAGCCAGAGCCACCAAAACAGCTGCTCCTCTAACCCCGTCCTGTCTGCGCAAAGAACAGACGCCTTCCAGTGACCAACCTGCAGATGCAGGACCAAATCCAAAGCTGAGCTCCGGGAGTGGTGAGAACAAAGAAGAGAAAGGGAAATCTCTCCCAGAAGTCTCAGAAGCAGCAGATTAAAGCTCTACGATCAACTTCATGTACCCTGCATCTGTGGAATACCTGAATAGAAAATGAATCATCCCAAATTGAGGAGATGGACTTTGAGAGCAAGATTTATTATTTTTTTCCCTTTTCCTCTTTATGTGAGTGTGTATGTGTATTCTTCTGTGTGAGATTTTATCTGTATAGCTTTGCTATCACCCTTAGTCCTATGGTTCTATCTGTCCTTTTTTTCTTTTTTTTACTTAAAAATTAATTTTCTTAATAATTATTTATTATTTTAGTAAAATATACTAATAATATATATAATATAATGTATTATATTATATATAATATATAATAATAATTATTATATATAATTATAATATATCATATATATAATATATATATAATAATAATATCTTACTTTATTTTATTTTATCCTCCTTCTTTCTTTCTTTCTTTCTTTCATTCTAATTTTTCTCCCGTTTATTCTGAGCCGTGTGGATGAAAGGCTCTTGGTGCTGCAACCAGGAATAAGTGCTGTGCCTCTGAGTTGGGAGAGCCATCTTCAGGGCACTGGTCCACAAGAGACCTCCCAGCTCCACATAATATCAAATGGTGGAAATCTGCCAGAGATCTCCATCTCAACACCAGCACCCAACTTCACTCAATGACCAGCAAGCTACAGTGCTGGACACCCTATGCCAAACAACTAGCAAGAAAGGAACACAACCCCACCCATTAGCAGAGAGGCAGCCTAAAAGCACAATAAGTCCACAGACACCCCAAAACACACCACCAGACATGGAACTGCCCACCAGAAATACAAGATCCAGCCTCATCCACCAGAACACAGGCACTAGTCCACTCCACCAGGAAGCCTACACAATCCACTGAACCAGCTTTAGCCACTGGGGACAGACACCAAAAAGAACAGGAACTACAAACCTGCAGCCTGCAAAAAGGAGAGCCCACACACAGTAAGATAAGCAAAATGAGAAACAGAAAATCTCACAGCAGATGAAGGAGCAAGAGAAAAACCCACCAGACCTAACAAATGAAGAGGAAATAGGCAGTCTACCTGAAAAGGAATTCAGAATAATGATAGTAAAGATGATCCAAAATCTTGGAAATAGAATAGAGAAAATTCAAGAAACATTTAACAAGGACCTAGAAGAACTAAAGATGAAACCAGCAATGATGAACAACACAAGAAATGAAATTAAAAATACTGTAGATTGTATCAATAGCAGATTGACTGAGGCAGAAGAACGGATAAGTGACTTGGAAGATAAAATAGTGGAAATAAAAACTGTAGATCATAATAAAGAAAAAAAGAATGAAAAGAACTGAGGACAGTCTCAGAGACCTCTGGGACAACATTAAACAGAGCGGCATTCGAATTATAGGGGTCCCAGAAGAAGAAGAGGAAAACAAAGGAAATGAGAAAATATTTGAAGAGATTATAGATGAAAACTTTCCTAATATGGGAAAGGAAATAGTTAATCAAGTCCAGGAAGCACAGAGAGTCCCATACAGGATAAATCCAAGGAGAAATACGCCAAGGCACATATTAATCAAACTCAAAAATTAAAAAAAAAGAAAGCATATTAAAAGCAGCAAGGGGAAAACAACAAATAACACACAAGGGAATCCCCATAAAGTTAACAGCTGATCTTTCAGCAGAAACTCTTGAACCCAGAAGGGACTGGAAGGACATATTTAAAGTAATGAAGGAGAAAAACCTACAACCAAGGTTACTCTAACCAGCAAGGATCTCATTCAGATTTGATGGAGAAATTAAAGCCTATACAGAAAAGCAAAAGCTGAGAGAGTTCAGCACCACCAAACTAGCTGTACAACAAAAGCTAAAGGAACTTCTCTAGGAAAGAAACACAAGAGAAGGAAAAGACCTACAATCATGAAACCAAAACAATTAAGAAAATAGGAAGAGGAACATACATATTGATAATTACCTTAAACGTAAATAGAATAAATGCTCCCACCAAAAGACACAGACTGGCTGAATGGATACAACAACAAGACCCATATATATGCTGTCTACAAGAGACCCACTTCAGACCTAGAGACACATACAGATTGAAAGTAAGGGGATGGAAAAAGACATTCCATGCAAATGGAAACCAAAAGAAAGCTGGTGTAGCAATTCTCATATCAGATAAAAGGGACGTTAAAATAAAGACTATTAGAAGAGACAAAGAAGGACACTACATAATGATCAACAGATCAATCCAAGAGGAAGACATAAAAATGGTAAATAATTATGCACCCAACATAGGAGTACCTCAGTACATAAGGCAAATATTAACAGCCATATAAGTAGAAATTGACAGTAACACATTCATAGTAGGGGACATTAACACCCCACTTCCAACAATGGACAGATCATCCAAAATGAAAATAAATAAGGAAACATAAGCTTTAAATGATACATTAAACAAGATGGACTTAATTAATATTTATAGGACATTCCATCCAAAAAAAACAGAATACACATTTTTCTCAAGTGCTCATGGAACATTCTCCAGGATAGATCATATATTGGGTCATAAATCAACCCTTGGTAAATTTAAGAAAATTGAAATTGTATCAAGTTTCTTTTCCAATCACAACACTATGAGACTAGATATCAATTACAGGAAAAGGTCTTAAAAAATACAAACACATGGAAGCTAAACAATACACTACTTAATAAGGAAGTGATCACTGATGAAATCAAAGAGGAAATCAAAAAAATTCCTAGAAACATGACAATGGAGACATAATGACCCAAAACCTATGGGATGCAGCAAAAGCAGTTATAAGGGGGAAGTTTATAGCAATACAATCCTACCTTAAGAAACAGGAAACATCTCAAATAAACAACCTAACCTTGCACCTAAAGCAATTAGAGAAAGAAGAACAAAAAAACCCCACAGTTAGCAGAAGGAAAGAAAGCATAAATAACAGATCAGAAATAAATGAAAAAGAAATGAAGGAAACAATAGCAAAGATCAATAAAACTAAAAGCTGGTTCTTTGAGAAGACAAATAAAATTCGTAAACCATTAGCCAGACTCATCAAGATAAAAAGGGAGAAGATGCAAGTCAATAGTATTAGAAATGAAAAAGGAGAAGTAACAACTGACACTGCAGAAATACAAAAGATCATGAGAGATTACTACAAGCAACTCTATGCCAATAAAATCGACAACCGGGAAGAAATGGAGGAATTCTTACAAATGCACAACCTGCCAGGACTAACCCAGGAAGAAATAGAGAATATGAACAGACGCTGAAATTGGAGACTGTGATTAAAAATCTTCCAACAAACTAAAGCCACGGACCAGATGGCTTCACAGCCGAATTCTATCAAACACTTAGAGAAGAGCTAACACCTATCCTTCCCAAACACTTCCTAAATATAGCAGAGGGAGGAACACTCCCAAACTCATTTCACGAGGCCACCATCACCGTGATACCAAAACCAGACAAGGATGTCACTAAGAAAGAAAACTTCAGGCCAATATCACTGATGAACAGAGATGCAAAAATCCTCAACAAAATACTAGCAAACAGAATCCAACAGCACATTGAAAGGATCATACACCCATACAAGTGGGTTTTACTCCAGGAATGCAAGGATTCTTCAATATGTGCAAATCAATCAATGTGATACACCATATTAACAAATTGAAGGAGAAAAAACATATAATCATCACAATAGATGCAGAGAAAGCTTTCGACAAAATTCAACACCATTTTTGATAAAAACACTGCAGAAAGTAGGAATACAGGGAACTTTCCTCAACATAATAAAGGCCATATATGACAAACCCACAGCCAACATCGTCCTCAATGGTGATAAACTGAAGCCATTTCCACTAAGATTAGGAAAAACACAAGGTTGCCCACAATCAACACTCTTATTCAACATAGTTTTGGAAGTTATAGCCACAGCAATCAGAGAAGAAAAGGAAATAAAAGGAATCCAAATCAGAAAAGAAGAAATAAAGTTGTCACAGTTTGCAGATGACATGATCCTATACATAGAGAATCCTAAAGATGCTACCAGAAAACTCCTAGATCTAATCATTGAATTTGGTAAAGTAGCAGGATACAAAATTAATACACAGAAATCTCTGGCATTCCTATACACTAATGATGAGAAATCTGAAAGTGAAATGAAGAAAATACTCCCATTTACCATTGCAACAAAAAGAATAAAATATCTAGGAATAAACCTACCTAAGGAGAAAAAAGACCTGTATGCAGAAAATTATAAGACACTGATGAAAGAAATTAGAGATGATACAGATAGATCGAGAGATATATCATGTACTTGGATTGGAACAATCAATATTGTGAAAATGACTTTACTACCCAAAGCAATCTACAGATTCAGAGCAATCGCTATCAAACTACCACTGGCATTTTTCACAGAATAAAGCAAATAATTTCACAATTTGTATGGAAACACAAAAGACTCCGAATAGCCAAAGCAATCTTGAGAACGAAAAACGGAGCTGGAGGAATCAGGCTCACTGACTTCAGACTATATTACAAAGCTACAGAAACCAAGACAGTATGGTGCGGGAACAAAAACAGGAAGATAGATCAATGGAACAGGATAGAAAGCCAAGAGATAAACCCATGCACATATGGTTACATTATCTTTGATAAAGGAGGCAGGAAAGTACAGTGGAGAAAGAACAGCCTCTTCAATAAGTGGTGCGGGAAAAACTGGACAGGTACATGTAAAAGTATGAGATTACATCACTCCCTAACACCATACACAAAAATAAGCTCAAAATGGATTAAAGACCTAAATGTAAGGCCAGAAGTTATCAAACTCTTAGAGGAAATCACAGGCAGAACACTCTATGACATAAATCACAGCAAGATCCATTTTGACCCACCTCCTAGAGAAATGGAAATAAAAACAAAAATAAACAAATAGGACCTAATGAAATTTCAAAAGTTTTTCACAGCAAAGGAAACGAAAAACAAGACGAAAATCAACCCTCAGAATGGGAGAAAATATTTCCAAATGAAACAACTGACAAAGAATTTATCTCCAAAATTTACAAGCAGCTCATGCAGCTCGATAACAAAAAAACAAACAACCCAATCCAAAAATAGGAAGAAGACCTAAATAGACATTTCTCCAAAGAAGATATACAGACTGCCAACAAACACATGAAAGAATGCTCAACATCATTAATCATTAGAGAAATGCAAATAAAACTACAAAGATATATCACCTCACACCATTCAGAATGGTCATCATCAAAAAATCTAGAAACAATAAATGCTGGAGAGGGTGTGGAGAAAAGATAACACTCTTGCACTGCTGGTGGGAATGTGAATTGGTACAGCCACTATGGAGAACAGTATGGAAGTTCCTTAAAAAACTACAAATAGAACTACCATATGACCCAGCAATACCACTACTGGGCATATACCCTGAGAAAACCATAATTCAAATAGACACATGTACCAAAATGTTCATTGCTGCTCTATTTACAATAGCCCGGAGCTGGAAACAACCTAAGTGTCCATCATCGGATGAATAGATAAAGAAGATGTGACATATATATACAATGGAGTATTACTCAGCCATAAAAAGAAACGAGATTGAGCTATTTGTAATGAAGTGGATAGACCTAGAGTTTGACATACAGAGTGAATTAAGTCAGAAAGGGAAAGACAAATATTGTATGCTAACACATATATATGGAAATTAAGAGAAAAAAATGTCATCAAGAACCTAGGGGTAAGACAGGAATAAAGCCATTGACCTACTAGAGAATGGACTTGTGGATATGAGGAGGGAGAAGTGTGAGCTGTGAGAAAGCGAGAGAGAGGCATGGGCATATATACACTACCAAACGTAAGGTAGATAGCTAGTGGGAAGCAGGCACATAGCACAGGGAAATCAGCTCTGTGCTTTGTGACCACCTTGAGGTATTGGATAGGGAGGGAGGGAAGGAGGGAGACACAAGAAGGAGGAGATATGGGAACATATGTATATGTATAACAGACTCACCTGGTTATAGAGTAGAAACTAGCACACCATTGTAAAGCAATTATACTCCAATAAAGATGTAAAAAAAAAATAACAAAGTGATCACTGAAGAATTCAAAGAGAAAATCAAAAAATAACTAGAAACAAATGACAATGGAGACATGATGACCCAAAACCTATGGGATGCAGCAAAAGCAGTTCTAAAGGGAAGTTCATAGCAATACAAACCTACTTTATGAAAAAGGAGATATCTCTAATAAACAACCTAACCTTGCACCTAAAGCAAATAGAGAAAGAAGAACAAAAATACCCAAAGTTAGCAGACGGAAAGAAATCATAAAGATCAGATCAGAAATAAATGAAATGGAAATGAAGGAAACGATAGCAAAGATCAATAAAACTAAAAGCTGGTTCTTGCAGAAGATAAACAAAATTGATAAACCATTAGCCAGACTCATCAAGAAAAAGGGGAGGAGAATCAAATCAATTAAATTAGAAATGGAAATGGAGAAGTAACAACTGACACTGCAGAAATACGAAAGATCAAGAGAGATTACTACAAGCAACTCTATGCCAATAAAATGGACAATCTGGAAGAAATGGACAATTCTAAGAAATGCACAACCTGCCAAGACTGAATCAGGAAGAAATAGAAAATATGAACAGACAAATCACAAGCACTGAAATTAAAACTGTGATTAAAAATCTTCCAACAAACAAAAGCCCAGGACTAGATGGCTTCACAGGTGAATTCTATCAAACATTTAGAGAAGAGTTAACACCTATCCTTCTCAAACTCTTCCAAAATATAGCAGAGGGAGGAACACTCCCAAATTCATTCTACAAGGCCACCATCACCCTGATACCACAACCGGACAAGGATGTCACACAGAAAGAAAACTACAGGCCAATATCACTGATGAAAATAGATGCAAAAATCCTCACCAAAATACTAGCAAACAGAATCCAACAGCACATTAAAAGGATCAGACACCATGATCAAATGGGGTTTATTCCAGGAATGCAAGGATTCTTCAATATATGCAAATCAATGAATGTGATACACCATATTAACAAATTGAAGGAGAAAAACCATATGGTCATCTCAATAGATGCAGGGAAAGGTTGAGAAAAATTCAACACCTATTTATGTTAAAAACCCTGCAGAAAGCAGGCATAGAGGGAATTTTCCTCAACATAATAATGGCCATATATGACAAACCCACAGCCAACATCGTCCTCAATGGTGAAAAACTGAAAGCATTTCTACTAAGATCAGGAACAAGACAAGGTTGCCCACTCTCAACAGTCTTATTCAACATAGTTTTGGAAGTTTTAACCACAGCAATCAGAGAAAACAATGAAATAAAAGGAATCCAAATCAGAAAGGAAGAAGTAACACTGTCAATGTTTGCAGATGACATAATAATATTCACAGAGAATACTAAAGATGCTACCAGAAAACTCCTAGAGCTAATCAATGAATTTGGTAAAGTAGCATGAGACAAAATTAATGAACAGAAATCTCTGACATTTCTACACACTAATGATGAAAAATCTGAAAGTGAAATCAAGAAAACACTCCCATTTACCATTGCAAAAACACGAATAAAATATCTAGGAATAAACCTTCCTAAGGAGACAAAAGACCTGTATGCAGAAAATTATAAGACACTGATGAAAGAAATTAAAGGTGATACAAATAAGTGGAGAGATATACCATGTTCTTGGATTGGAAGAATCAATATTGTGAAAATGACTCTACTACCCAAAGCAATTTACAGAGTCAAGGCAATCCCTATCAAACAACCACTGGCATTTTTCATAGAACTAGAACAAAAAAATTTAAAATTTGTATGGAAACACAAAAGATCCCGAATAGTCAAAGCAATCTTGAGAAAGAAAAACGGAGCTGGAGGAATCAGGCTCCCTGACTTCAGATAACACTACAAAGCTACAGTAATCAAGACAGTATGGTACTGGCACAAAAACAGAAAGATAGATCAATGGAACAGGTGAGAAAGCCCAGAGATAATCCCATGCACATATGATCACCTTATCTTTGATAAAGGAGGCAGGAATGTACAGTGGAGAAAGGACAGCCTCTTCAATAAGTGGTGCTGGGAAAACTGGACAGATACATGTAAAACTATGAGATTAGAACACTCCCTAACACCATACACAAAAATAAGTTCAAAATGGATTAAAGACCTAAATGTGAGGCCAGAAACTATCAAACTCTTAGAGGAAACATAGGCAGAACACACTATATCATAAATCACAGCAAGATCCTTTTTGACTCACCTCCTAGAGAAATGGAAATAAACCAAAAATAAACAAATGGGACCTAATGAAACCTCAAAGCTTTTGCACAGCAAAGAAAATGATAAACAAGACCAAAACACAACCCTCAGAATGGGAGAAAATATTTCCAAATGAAGCAACTGGCAGAGGATTAATCTCCAAAATTAACAAGCAGCACTTGCAGCTCCAAAGCAAAAAAACAAACAACGCAATCCAAAAATGGGCAGAAGAGTTAAACAGACATTTTTCCAAAGAAGATATTCAGACTGTCAACAAACACATGAAAGAATGCTCAACATAATTAATCATTAGAGAAATGCAAGTAAAACTACAAAGAGATATCACCTCACACCATTCAGAATGGCCATCATCAAAAAATCTAGAAACAATAAATGCTGGAGAGGGTGTGGAGAAAAGGGAACACTCTTGCAATGCTGGTGGGAATATGAATTGATACAGCCACTATGGAGAACAGTATGGAGGTTCCTTAAAAAACTACAAATAGAACTACTATATAACCAAGCAATCCCATTACTGGGCATATACCCTAAGAAAACCATAATTCATAAACAGTTATGTACCAAAATTTTCATTGCAGCTCTATTTACAATAGACAGGAGATGGAAACAACATAAGTGTCCATCATTGGATGAATGGATAATGAAGACATATATACAATGGAATATTACTGAGCCATAAAAAGAAATGAAATTGAGTTATTTGTAGTGAGTTGGATGGACCTATAGTCTGTTATACAGTGTGAAGTAAGTCAGAAAGAGAAAGACAGATACCATATGCTAACACATATATATGGAATGTAAGAAAAAATATGTCACGTAGAACCTAGGGGTAAGATGGGAATAAAGTCACAGACCTACTAGAGAACGGGCTTGATGATATGGGGAGGGGGAAGGGTAAGCTGTGACAAAGTGAGAGAGTGGTATGGACATATATACACTACTAAACCTAAAATAGATAGCTAGTGGGAAACAGCCACATAGCACAGGGAGATCAGCTCGGCACTTTGTGACCACCTGAATGGGTGGGATAGGGTGGGTGGAAGGGAGGGAGATTCAAGAATGAGGAGATATGGGAACATATGTATATGTATAACTGATTCACTTTGTTATAAATCAGAAACTAACACACCATTGTAAAGCAATTATATTCCAATAAATATGTAAAAAAAAAACCCCAAAATACTAAAAGAAAAACAACAAAAAACCCTGCAAAAAACCTTACTTTACACCTTAATAAACTAGAAAAGAAGAGTAACTAAACCCAAAGCTAGTATAAGGTAGGAAATAATAGAGATTAGATCATAGATAAATAATATAGAGAAAACAAAACAATAGAGAAAATCAATGAAATTATGAGTTGGTTCTGCAAAACATCAAAATTGATAAACTGTTAGCTAGATTGAGTATGAGAAAAAGACAAAACTCCCATAAAATCAAATGAAAGAGGCAGCAATTAGTGCTGATTTTACAGAAAGTAAGGATTATAAAAGTACTATCAAGAATTGTTAACTAACAATTTGATTAACCATCATGAAATGGACAAATTTCTAGAAACACACAACCTATCAAGATTGAACCATTAGAAAATTTCTATTTTTAAGATGAAATGGAAAATCTGAATAGACCTCTAATGGTAAGGAGATCAAAAGTATCTCAACAAAGTACAGTTCATCCTCAAACAACATGAGTGTTAGGGGCACCAACTCTATGTAGAGTCAAAAATTCGTGTATAGCTTTACAGTCCTCCCTCCATATCCATGGTTCCACATTTTTGGATTTAACTAACCAAGGATTGTATAGTACTGTAGAACGTATTTATTGAAAAAAAACTGTACATCTAAGTAGACCTGTGCAGTTCAAACCTATGTTGTTCAAGGGTCAACTGTATTCAAAAATCTCCCAAAAAAGAAAAGCCTAGGGTCAGATGACTTTACTGTTGAATTTTACTTTAGATTTAGAAAAGAATTAACACCATTTTTTCTCAAAATCTTCCAAAAAATTAGAGAAGAGGTAACACTTACTCATTCTATAAGGCCAGCATGGCACTGATACCAAAGCCATACACTATAAGAAAACTACATACCAATACTCCTAATAAATACTGATGCAAAAAATTTTCAACATAAAACTAGCAAATTGAATTCACCAGCATTATTAATTTGATTATTCATCATAATAATGTGGGATTTATTCCTGGAATGCAACAATGGGCTATCATATGAAAATCAATCCATGCAACACACCACAATGACAGAATGAAGGGGGAAAAACATATGATTATCTCAACTTATGCAGAAAAATTATGTGACAAAGTTCATCACCCTTTAATGATTAAAAACCCTACCCAAAGCAGGAATAGAATGAAACCAACTCAACATAATAACGGCCATATGTGGAAAACCCAGATCTATCATATTCAATGGGGAAAGACCGAAGGCTTTCTCTCTAAGATCAAAAACAAGACAATAATAAGAATTTTCACTACTTCTATTCAACATAATACTGAATTACTAGTTAGAGTTGGAAGAGAAATAAAATGCATCCACACTGGAAAGGAAGAAATTAAAGAAGACACCAATAGGTGGAAAGATACCACGTGTTCCTGGATTAGAAGACTCAATGTTGTTAAGATGTCAATATCACCCAAGTGATCTACAGATTCAATGCAACATCTATCACAACCCCAATAACATTTTTTTGCAGGAATAGAAATATCCATTATAAACCCATATGGAATCTCAGATACCCAGAGTAGCCAAAATAATTTTGAAAAAAGATGGAGAGAGATTGACATATCACACTTCTTGATTACAAAACTTATTAGAAAGCTACAGTAATAAAGAGTGTGGTACTGGCATGATAACAGATGTAGTTACCAATGAAATAGAATACAGAGCCCAGAAATAAACCCTCACATTCATGGTCAAATAATTTTTGACATTGGGGCCAGGAAGATTCAATGGGGAAAGAACTGTTGTTCCAGCTGCTTCAAAGGCTGGTGGGAAAACGGGATATCCACATATAAAATAATGAAGTTGGATTGTTACCCTACTCCATATATAAAAAATTTACTCAAACAGATCAAAGGCCTGAACATAAGACCTAAAACAGTAAAATTCTTATATGAATACATAGGGGAAATTATTTATAACATTGGATTTGAAATGATCTTTTGGATATGAGTCTAAAAGTACAATGTATGAAAAAAATAGATAAATAGGATTTAATATAAAAATTTGCACATCAAAGTGTGCTATCATCAGAATGAAAAAGCAACTGATGGAATGAAAGAAACAATTTGCAAATCACATATCCGACAAGGGGTTAATATAGAGAATATATGAAGAATTCCTATAATTCAACAGCAAAAAGGAAAACAACCTGATTAAAAGATGGGCAAAAGACTGGAATATGCCTTTCTATAAAGAAGATATAAAAATGGCCAATAGCACCTGTTAAGATGTGCAACATATCTAATCATTAGAGAAACTCAAATCACAACCACAAAAAGGTACTACTTCAAATCCATTGGGATAGCCATGAAAAACAAAAGAAAACAATGTTGGTGAAGATGTACAGAAATCTGAATACTTCTGTTTTGTTGGTGGCAATAGAAAATGGTGTAGCTGAAATGGAAAACAGTATGGTGGTCCCACAAACATTTAAAAATAGGGAGGACCTTCAAGATGGCAGAGGAATAAGACGTAAAGATCACCTTCCTCTCCACAAACACATCAAAAATACATCTACATGTGGAACAACTCCTACAGAACACCTACTGAACAGTGGCAGAAGGCCTCAGACTTCACAAAAGGCAAGAAACTCCCCATGTACCTGGGTAGGGCAAAAGAAAAAAGAAAAAAACAGAGGCAAAAGAATATGGATGGGACATGCACCTCTGAGAGGGAGCAGGGAAGGAGGAAAAGTTTCCACACACTAGGAAGCCCCTTCACTGGTGGAAATGGGGGGTGGGCGGGAGGGAAGCATTGGAGCCACAGAGGAGAGCACAGCTAAAGGTGCAGAGGGCAAAGCAGAGAGATTCCCGCACAGAGGATCAGTGCTGACCAGCACTCACCAGCCTGAGAGGCTTGTCTCCTCACTTGCTGGGGCGGGTGGGGGCTGGGAGCTGAGACTCGGGATTCAGAGGTCAGATTCCAGGAAAATGACTGGGGTTTGCTGCGTGAACACAGCCTGAAGGGTGCTAGTGCGCCACAGCTAGCTGGGAAGGAGTATGGGAAAAAGTCTGGAAATGCCTAAGATTCAGTAGACTATTTTTCTGGGGTGCACGAGGAGAGGAGATTCAGAACACTGCTTAAACAAGCTTCAGAGACAGGCGCGAGCCACGTCTATCAGTTTGGACAACAGAGACAGGCATGAAATTCTAAGGCTGCTGCTGCAGCCAACAAGAAGCCAGTGTGTAAGCATAAGTCACTATCCACACCTCCCCTCCCAGGAGCCTGTGCAGCCCACCACTGCCAAAGTCCCATGATCCAGGGACAACTTCCCCAGGAGAACACATGGCATGCCCCAGTCTGTTACAATATCACACTGGTCTCTGCCACCACAGGCTCACTGTGCATTCCGTACCCCTGACTCCCCCTGCCTGAGTGAGTCAGAGTCCCCTAGTCAGCTGCTCCCTTTAACTCCCTCCTGTCTTCGTGAAAAACAGATGCCCAAGGGTGACATACTTGCAGAGGCGGGGCAAAATCCAAAGCTGAACACCAGCAGCTGTGCAAACAAAGAAGTGAAAGGGAAATTTCTCTGTGCAGCCTCAGGAGTAGTGGTTTGTATCTCCACAATCAAATTGATGTACCCTGCATCTGTGGAATACCCGAATAGACAATGAATCATCCCAAAATTGAGGCAGTGGACTTTGGGAGCAACAGTTGACTTTGGGTTTGCTGTATGCGACTGACTAGATTCTAATTTCATGTTTATATTGGTATAGGTTTTAGTGCTTGTAATCATTGGTGGATTTGTTGATTGGTTTGGTTGCTCTCATATTTTTTATTAAACTGTTTTTATTTTTATTTCAATATTTTTTAATTTTTTTAATTTTAATAACTTTATTTTATTTTCTTATTTTATTTTTTTTTCTACATGTTCTTCTGAGCTGTGTGGCTGACAGGGTCTTGGTGTTCTGGCCAGGTGTGAGGCCTGAGAGTCTGAGGTGGGAGGGCCGAGTTCAGGATATTAGTCCACCAGAAAACTCTTGGCCCCATGTAATATCAAATGGTGAAAGCTCTCCCAGAGATCTCAGTCTCAATGCTAACACCCAGCTCCAGTCAATGACCAGCAAGCTCCAGTGCTAGACACACCATGCCAAACAACTAGCAAGACAGGAACACAACACCACCCATTTGCAGAAAGTCTGCCTAAAATCATACTAATTTCACAGATACCACAAAACACACCACCAGACGCAGCCCTGCCCACCAGAAATATAAGGTCCAGGCCCACCCACCAGAACATAAACATCAGTCCCTACCACCAGGAAGCCAACACAAGCCACAGAACCAACCTTACCCATAGGGGGCAGACACCAAAAACAATGGGAACTATGAACCTGCAGCCAGAAAAAAGGAGACCCCAAACACAGTAAGTTAAGCAAAATGGGAAGACAGAGAAATATGCAGCAGATGAATGAGCAAGGTAAAAACCCACCACACCAAACAAATGAAGAAGAAATAGGCAGTCTACCTGAAAAAGAATTCAGAGTAATGATAGTAAAGATGATGCAGAATCTTGGATATAGAATGGAGAAAACACAAGAAACATTTAACAAGGACATAGAAGAACTAAAGAGGAAACAAAAAATGAGAAACCACACAATAAATGACATTAAAAATTCTCTAGAAGGAGAATAACTGAGGCAGAAGAAAGTAAAAGTGACTGGAAGTCAAAAGAGTGAAAATAACTATCGCAGAGCAGAATAAAGAAAAAAGAATGAAAAGAATTGAGGACAGTCTCAGAGACCTCTGGGACAACATTAAATGCATCAATATTCAAATTATAGAGGTCCCAGAAGAAGAAGAGACAAAGAAAGGGAATGAGAAAATATTTGAAGAGACTATAGTTGAAAACTTCCCTAATATGGGAAAGGAAATAGTCAATAAAGTCCAGGAAGGGTAGAAAGACCCATACAGGATAAATCCAAGGAGAAACACGCCAAGACACATATTAATCAAACTATGAAAAATTAAATACAAAAAAAAAAATTAAAAGCAGCAAGGGAAAAGCAACAAATAACATACAAGGGAATATCCATAATGTTAACAGCTGACCATCAGCAGAAACTCTGCAAGCCAGAAAGCAGTGGCAGGATATATTCAAAGTGATGAAAGGGAAAAAACTACAAGCAAGATTTCTCTACCCAGCAAGGATCTCATTCAGATTCAACGGAAAAATTAAAACTTTACAGACAAGCTAAAGTAAAGAGAATTCAGCATCACCAAACCAGCTTTACAACAAATGCTAAAGGAACTTCTCTAGGCAGGAAACACAAGAGAAGGAAAAGAGCTACAATAATAAACCCAAAACAATTAAGAAAATGGTAATAGGAACATACATATAAATGATTACCTTAAATGTAAATGGATTAAATACTCATACTAAAAGACAGACTGGCTAAATGGATACAAAAACCAGACCCGTATATATGCTGTCTAAAAGAGACCCACTTCAGACCTAGGAACACATAAAGACTGAAAGTGAGGGGATGGAAAAAGTTATTCCATGCAAATGGAAAGCAAAAAAAGCTGGAGTAGGAATTCTTATATCAAACAAAATAGACTTTAAAATAAAGACTGCTACAAGAGACAAAGAAGGACACTAAATAACGATCAAGGGATCAATCCAAGAAGAAGGTATAACAATTGTAAATATGCACCAAACATAGGAACATCTCAATACATAAGCCCAAATACATAAGCCATAAAAGGGGAAGTCAACAGTAACAAAATTACAGTAGAAGATTTTAACACCCCACTTGCACCAATGGACAGATCATACAAAATGGAAATAAATAAGGAAACACTTTAAATGACACATTAAATAAAATGGACTTAATTGATATTTATAGGACATTCCACACAAAAACAACAGAATACACTTTCTTCTCAACTGCTCATGAAACATTCCCCAGGATAGATCATATCTTGGGTCACAAATTAAGCCTTGGTAAATTTAAGAAAATTTAAGTCATATCAGGTATCTTTTCTGACCAAAACGCTATGAGACTAGATATCAATTACAGGAAAAATAAACTGGAAAAAAGGCAAACACATGGAGACTAAACAATACACTGCTAAATATCCAAGAGATCACTGAAGAAATCAAAGAGGAAATCAAAAGCTACCTAGAAACAAATGACAATGAAAACACGATGACTCCACACTTACAAGACACAGCAAAAGCAGTTCTAAGAGGGAAGTTTATCGCAATAAAATCCTATCTTAAGAAACAAATAAAATCTCAAAAAAACAACTTAACCTTACACCTAAGCAATTAGAGAAAGAAGAACAAAGAAAACCCAAACTTAGCAGAAGGAAAGAAATCATAATAATCAGAACAGAAATAAAAGAAAAAGAAATGAAAGAAACAGTAGCAAAGTTCAATAAGACTAAAAGCTGATTCTTTGAGAAGATAAATAAAATTGATAAAAAAAAATAGACAGACTCATCAAGAAAATAAGGGAGAAGACTCAAATCAACAGAATTAGAAATGAAAAAGGAGAAGTAACAACTGACACTGTAGACATACAAAGGATCAAGAGAGATCACTAAAAGCAACTATATGCCAATAAAATGGACAACCAGGAAGAAATAGACAAATTTTTGAAAAGCCCAACTTTCTGAGACTGAACCAGGAAGAAATATAAACAGATCAATTACAAGCACTGAAATGGAAACTCTGATTAAAAATCTTCAAACAAACAAAAGCCCAGGACCAGTTGGCTTCACAGACGAATTCTATCAAACATTTAGAGTAGAGCTAACACCTATACTTCTCAAACTCTTCCAAAATATAGTAAGAGAAAGAGCAGTCCAAAACTCATTCTACGAAGCCACCATCATCCTGATACCAAAACCAGAAAACGATTTCACAAAAAAAGGAATTTACAGGCCAATATCACTGATGAACATAGATGCAAAAATCATCAACAAAATACTAGCAAACGGAATCCAACAACTCATAAAAAAGATCATACACCATGATTAAGTGGGGTTTATCCCAGGAATGCAAGGATTCTTCAACATATGCAAATCAATCAATGTGATACCCATATTATCAAATTGAAGGATAAAAACCATATGATCATCTCAATAGATGCAGAAAAATATTTTGACAAAATTTAACACCCATTTATGATAAAACTCTCCAGAAAGTAGGCATAGCAGGAACTTAACCCAACATAATAAAGGCTATATATGAGAAACCCACAGCCAACAGCATTCTCAATGGTGAAAAACAGAAAACATTTCGACTAAGATCTGAAAGAAGACAAGGTTGCCCACTCTCACCACTATTATTCAACATAGTTTTGGAAGTTTTGTCCACAGCAATCAGAGAAGAAAAATAAATAAAAGGAATGCAAATCGGAAAAGAAGAAGTAAAGCTGTCACTGTTTGCAGATGACATGATACTATACATAGAGAATCCTAAAGATGCTACCACAAAACTACTAGAGCTCATTAATGAATTTGGTAAGTAGCAGGATACAAAATTTATGCACAGGAATCTCTCGCATTCCTATTCACTAATGATGAACAATCTAGAAGAGAATTTAAGGAAACACTCCCATTTACCTTTGCAACAAAAAGAATAAAATACCTAGGAATAAACCTACCTAAGGAGACAAAAGGCCTGTATGCAGAAAACTATAAGACACTGCTGAAAGAAATTAAAGATGATACACACAGTTGGAGAGATACACCATGTTCTTGGATTGGAAGAATCAACACTGTGAAAATGACTGTACTCCCAAAGCAATCAACAGATTCAATGCAATCCCTATCAAGCCACCAATGGCATTTTTCACAGAACTAGAACAAAATTTTCACAATTTGTATGGAAACACAAAAGTTCCCAAATAGCCAAAACAATCTTGACAAAGAAAAATGGAGCTGGAGGAATCAGGCTCCCTGACTTCAGATTATACTACAAATCTACAGTAATCAAGACAGTATGGTACTGACACAAAAACAGAAATATAGATCAATGGAACAGGATAGAAAGCCCAGAGATAAGCCTACGCACATATGGACACCGTATCTTTGATAAAAGAAGCAAGAATATACAATGGAGAAAAGACAGCCTCTTCAATAAGTGTTGCTGGGAAATTTGGACAGCTACACATAAAAGAATGAAATTAGAACACTCCCTAACACCATACACAGTAATAAACACAAAATGGATAAAAGACCTAAATGTTTATATTCCAGACACTACAAAACTCTTAGAGGAAAACATAGGCAGAACACTCTAAGACATAAATCACAGCAAAATCCTTTTTGACCCACCTCTTAGAGAAATCTAAATAAAAAGGAAAAGAAGCTAATGGGACCTAATGAAACTTAGAAGATTTTGCACAGCAAAGGAAACCATAAACCAGATGAAAAGACAACCCTATGAATGGGAGAAAATATTTGGAAATGAAGCAACTGACAAAAGATTAATTTCCAAAATATACAAGCAGCTCATGCAACTCGATTTCAAAAAAACGAAAACAAAAAAATCCAAAAATGGGCAGAAGACCCAAATAGACATTTCTCCAAAGAAGTTATACAGATTGCTGACAAACACATGAAAGGATGTTCAACATCACTGATCATTAGAGAAATACAAATCAAAACTATAATGAGTTATCACCTCACACCAGTCAGAATGGCCATCATCAAAAAATCTACAGGCAATAAATGCTGGAGAGGGTGTGGAGAAAAGGGTACCCTCTTGCACTTTTGGTAGGAATGTAAATTGATAAAGTTGCTATGGAGAACAGTATGGAGGTTCCTTAAAAAACTAAAAATAGAACTACCATATAACCAAGCAATCCCATTACTGGGCATATACCCTAAGAAATCCATAATTAAAAGGGTCATGTACCACAATGTTCATTGCAGCACTATTTACAATAGCCAGGAGATGGAAGCAACCTAAGTGTCCATTGATAGATGAATGGATAAAGAAGATGTGGTACATATATACAATGGAATATTATTCAGCCATAAAAAGAAATGAAACTGAGTTATTTGTAGTGAGTTGGATGGACCTAGAGTCGGTCATACATAGTGAAGTAAGTCAGAAAGAGAAAAACAAATACCGTATGCTAACACATATATATGGAATCTAAATTAAAAAAAAATTGTTCTGAAGAAGCTAGGGGCAGGACAGGAATAAAGATGCAGATGTAGAGAATGGACTTGAGGACATGGGGAGGGGAAGGGTAAGCTGGGACACAGTGGGAGTGTGCCATGGACATATATACACTACCAAATGTGAAATAGATAGCTAGTGGGAAGAAGTAGCACAGCACTGGGAGGTCGGTTTGGTGCTTTGTGACCCCCTAGAGGGATGGTCTAGGGAGCGTGGCAGGGAGATGAAAGAGGGAAGGGATATGGGGATATATGTATACGTATAGCTGATTCACTTTGTTATACAGCAGAAACTAACACACCATTGTAAAATGGTTATACTCCAATAATGATGTTAAAAATAAAACATTTAAAAATAGAATTGCCATATGATAAAGCAACTCTACTTCTGTGTATATACCCAGAAGAATTGAAAGCAAAGACTCAAACAGATATTTGTACACCTATATCCTAGCAGCATTATTCACAGTAGACAAAAGGTGGAGCAACACATTTGTTCATTGACAAATGAATGGATAAAGAAAATGATGCTGTATGTACATATAATATAATATTTTTCAGTTTTAAAAGGAAAGGAAATTTGGATAAATGCTATAACATGGATGAGACTTGAACAATTATTGCTAGGCTAAGTAAAATAAGCCAGACACAAAAGGATTATGTATTATTCCACTTTTATGGGGTACCTAGGATTATGAAATTCATAGAAAAGGAAAGTAAAATGGTGGCTGCCAGTGACTGAGGTGAGGGAAAAATGGGGATTTGTTTTTTAATAAGGATGGAGTTTCTGCTTGAGGAAATGAAAAAGATATTTCTGGAGGTGAATGATGGTAATGTTTTCACAACGATGTAAATGTATTTAATGCCACTGAATTGTGCAGTTAAAAATGGTTAAAAGTGTAAATTTTATGTGATGTATGTTTTGCCACACTAAAAATATCTAGCATAATGAAGAGGTGATCAACTACTACTTTGCTAACTTTGGGGAAAACTGATGTGGATAATCTCAGTGTCATATATATTTGACTATAATATATTATATATTGAGACAGTAATTGAACTCTTTTATGTTTTGCATAATGTTAAATTAAAATTTGTTTGCATCTCTTAAGATCCAATCTCAGGAAAAACATTCCAGATATACACTGAGTAGCAGGGAGCTGGTCACTTATGACTAAACTTTAAAAAACAGAAAAAAAAGGAAAAAGTCTATCATAAATCAATTATTCCCTATAAGAAATGAAGTATTAACATCATCGATTATGCTTTTCAGAAGAAAAAATAATATTCGTATTCTTTCCTTTAGTCTTTTTTCCCTACATTATATCCTACATATCACTGTAAATCAATTTCCCCCAAATTATTTTCTTTGTGATATTCCATTTCTCCAAATTTAATTATCCTTTTGCCTACAAGATGAAATCCAAAAGTTTCCACCTTGACATTTCAGGCTATCAGAAAATCTGGTGCTTAATTGTGTTTTTGAATTGTTCTTCCAAATTGTTTCAACCTAAAGTCTCTGCTCATATCTATGAAGGTTTCTCCTTTATATTCAGGGTTTTGGCTGTGCTTTTTCCTAGACCTGAAATTCCCTCCATTCTTTTTTATGCCTACAAAGTACAAATTCTATCTTGTTCATGAATTTCCCTTGAGGACTCCATTCGTATTGATCTCTGTCTTCTGAATTCTGATAACTTTACTGACTGTAAATTTGTCACTGGAACATGGTTAATATTATCAACTGTTATGTTTGTGCATATAGATATATATTTTTCTATCTTGAAAGGGAATATGAATGGTAAAACAACAAAGTAATATGACTGACATTTAAAAAAACACAGTGCGCTTTATTTGTCCAGATGAATGTCTCCCATTCAAAGAAATTACCTTTGGGAAATTAAATACTTAATGCAATAGAGTCATTGTTCAAAATATTATTAACACTTCTCTTTGGGAAATCTTTCAGTTTATTTTGTAGTGATAAGCCTTCATCCTTTGAGGATTGATTTTGTTTTCAAAACAGTAAAGTTATTTTGATTTGAGCTGGTAAATAGTTGAATGACATAGCTTGTAATAAAATTTATTTATTCTTACATTTTTTTGTCTCATTTTATAGGGTGACTATCAAATGATAAAACAACACATTCTTTTTATACATTTCTTATGATGAATCTGGAATGCATAAGGAGGATTTCTTCACAATATTTCAGGCCTAGGAGTAAGTGTACAACTTTACAAAGGATTATACCGCTGTAAGAATTAATACTTATTTGTAAGACTACTTTCTGGTAGCTTAAAAATCCTTCTTATTTCTGATAAAAACAAATAACCAAATAAATACATGAATAAAAAGGAATATTTTACCGTTCCACACAGTCAGAAAGTCTGGAGCAATGGTTAGAAGCAGGGGCATCATGACCCCCAACAACATATAAGAATCCATTGTATGCTGCAACTCCCACACCTCCACGTCTTTTGGACATTGGAGCACACAGACTCCATTTGTTAGTATGTGGGTCAAAGTATTCCATAGATTTGAGGCAGGAACTTCCATCACGTCCACCAATAGCATATAGCCTAGAAAAAAGACAGAAGTGTGTGTGTGTGTGTGTGTGTGTGTAAATTTGTGCATAGAATGAAAGTGACAGAACCTTGTGCAAAGCATTGAACTGTGTGTTCTACTCCCTTAGTATTTCACAGTGAATGGCCTGAATTTGTGAATGGATAGTTACCTAAAGGCATTTGTTAAGGTCTACCTTACCCTAAACCTCTCTGTTTCATCATTTTTGTGAAAGTTACTTTGACATGATATAATAGATTAAAGGATCCCACTGGAAGTGAAGTACAGAGAAAGAAGGGAGATTTCAAAATTGTTGGTAGTATTTGTCAGTTAAACCTCAATAAAGCTAAACATTTTTAGAGAAAGGTAAGATGTTTCCAAAACCCAACTATGGCAACCTTACAATTTTAGCTAGGTTTAATTGCTTAGCATTAGAATCCCTGTTGTTTTCTATGAACTATTTTATTTAGTGTAAAAAAAATTTGTAACTAAGAAGATATTAATTTAATAAGTAACTAGGGGAATAGAATAAAACCTAGAAACCAGATTTTTTTCCTAGAAAGATATATTGGCTATGACATTTCTTTCATAAATTTTAAATGCCAATTCTTTTGATGAGCAGTATTTTTAATCTAATTTAAATTTAATCCTGCATCAATAAAGAAGATAAACATTTATTAAACTATATGTCTATAATTGCCCTTCATGCTCAATTGTGAACAATAGCAAGTCAGAAAGACAAAATTAAATTAGTCAGATTCGATGATTTCAGCTTCTTCTGTAAAAGGTAGGAGATTGCTACTGAGTCGCCTGATATCATTCAGGTTAGGCAAGAGATAATCAGATTTAGGAGAATTTTAATCTCTAAGACACTGTAAGTCTGGGTCTCCTCTTAACTATAGACATTTCCTGCTCCTTGCACAAGGTGCTAAAATTGAAATTGAATTTTACTTGAAATTGTATTGAAATTTCTACTGAACCCAATTATGTGATGAGATATTGGCTTTATGCATATGCATAGTCAGTACAGACATACAAGGCTGTCTCCTGCCACTGACCCATCCTGGTGTCTGAATTTTTCATCATTCAAGTCTTTCCTATATGCTGGTCATTATCTCCAAAGGTTCCTTGTCAGAAAGCACATAATTACCTGCAAGAAGAACAATTCAAGCTCGTAGAAACCTCTAACATCATTGGGTTTCAATATATTAGCTTCTCTTATAGGCAAGCGATCAGGAAGAGGGAAAGATTCAGAAAGGTGGTACTAGTTGTAATTCTAAAATACTCAGGAGAGTGAATGATAAAGAACAAAGAGACTTGGCCTATTACAAAGACTTACCAAAATTTTGATAAGTCAAGAATAAGTTATAATGTAAAAAATGGTAGCTTCCTGAGGGTAAGATTGGAACTTGTTTGATTCTCAAATTTAATGTACACACAAGTCACTTGAGGATCTTGTTAAAATGTCTATTCTGATTCAGGGGGTCTAGGCTGGGGCTAAGATTCAGCATTTCTAAATAGATCTCAGGTAATGCTGATGCTACTGGTCTCAGGACCACACTGGAGTAGCAAAGGACTACAGGATATTTAATTAAATGTCCATTTTAGATAAATATTTTCCATCAAAATGAAGGGAGAGTTCCAACAAAGGCCTTCTACTATCAACAGCTAGGATGTCCTGGTCACCAGGAATGCTTATTGATTGGTGGATCACATCACTGAAGTGCTGTACCACATGAAATGGGAGCAAAAGCATGCATGCTTGAGTTTACTCACTTGTTGTTTAATGCAACAACACCAACGGTGCTTCTAGGAGTTGACATACTGGCCACATAATTCCACTGACGTCCCTCAGGATCCCATCTTTCTACAGTGTTTAGATAACTCCATCCATCATGACCACCAACAGCATACATTGGTCCTTCAAGTGTGGCTACGCCTAAAGTGTAAAAATAGCATGAGGGCTCACCTAGGTAGGCCACACACAATGGATGTTGTTTCATTTTTCAAGGAACTGACTGCTTAAAAATTTGTTTGTATCTCTTAAATGGTTTTGTAAATAATCATTTAATTAATAATTTACTGATCTTGATATAAAAATTAATATGGTCTTTTAACCCTAGGAAATTTTCAGGCATAGTTAGGGTATCATGGTTGTAATGCTGAAGTCAAAGGAAGTAGTGGGACACAACTTTTCTCAGGATTAATAGAAAAGGGAAGCTGATTTGTTTTCTGGCATAATTTCAAAGTTATTTTTCAAATGTAAGTGATAGATGAGGTATGATATTGAATCTTAGATGAATCTTAGAATTGTAGGCTAACTGTGATAGGTCTTTCTAATCCCTGATTTTTATTATAGGGATAAAAAAATTCCCATGAGATAACTAAGTAGACAAGGATTTTTGAGGTTTAGTTAGAAATTTGTTCCAGTAGATACTATAAATAGCCCCTTTCTGTTTCTCATCTGCTCTGGGAATTCACGTAACTGGTTCCTCCCCACCTTACCTTCTTCACCATCTCAATCCGCCTCTCAGAGGTATACCCTCATCACCTCTCCTATCTCTTTAGTAATATCAATTAGAATTTAACAATTTGCTCTGATTTCTCTGTAAGATATGTTTTCTAAACATCACACTGACAGAACTGAGCTGAATGATTACATAGTCTATCATTTGATATAGATAATTTATCAGATATTTTGGGGCAAATAATACCAGTCCTGGATATGGCATGCTTTATCTGTGTAAAATTCAGTTCTTAAAGAACAATGCAATTGTTCAGCTTTTTTTTTTTTTTAAGAAACTCTGTTATTGAATCGTACGGAGTCTAGCATGAAGAAAGATATAACTTGACAAATACACAGGAGAATCAAAGTTCCCCACTGTTCCAGAAGTCTCCATTCCTTCTTAAACTTTTTTGGAACCTCTGGATTAAGTATAATTTAGAGCTACTCTCAACCAAAGTGTTTTTTTTCTAAATATTTCTGCCTTCAAACTGTATCCTAAGGCTTTTGCCTAAATATAGTTTTGCTTCTTATGTGAAGGGACACTAGAAACTAGTCCCTTGAAACAATGAAACAAAGAAACAATGTCTCTCCATTATCAAGTGTTCTTTTCTCTAAATTGAGTTTACAAAAAACTCCCTGTTGTAGTTTCGTGCTCTTCAACAATGTATTCCTTCTAAAAGTTTTTATCCTTCCTGAAGTGGGACCCCTTTAAAATATCGGTAGAATGGAGATAGGATTATAGCAAGTATGACATCTGAAACAAGAAAAACTTTCACAGTCTTTTATCATTTGCTTATGCTTTTCAGCATTTTGGAAACATTTTCACTAAGCGTTTGGCTAAATCTCAGTGATGTGCAGCTTAATTTTATTTTAATTAATTTTTTTTTCAGATGGATGACCTTTATTATTTATTTTTAATTGGGGTATAGTTGTTTTACAACGTTGTGTTAGTTTCTACTCTACAGTGGAGTTCCCCGTGCTATACAGCAGGTTCTGATTAGTTATCTATTTTATACATATCAGTTAGTGTATTCCAGCTTAATTTAATTTTTAAAAAGCTCTACTAACTGTACATTCTTTAGAAACTATGTAACATTAAGCTCTTACCTAAGCCATGCCTGTGTGTTGACATGGGAGGCATCACCATCCAGATTTTGCCAACTGGATTAAAACATTCCACAGTATTCAAAGTTTTTAAACCATCTCTTCCTCCCACGACGTAGAGCTTATTATCAATAACAGCAACTCCAAACTGAAGCCTACGGCCACTCATGGTGCCAATATGTAACCAGCTGTTGGTCCTGAGGTCATATTTTTCAATTGTAGTGGTACCTGTTAAAAAATGTTGAACAATGGTAAAAACTGCTTGTATAAAAATTTTAATTGGCATCATTCATATTATATTTATGTATCTATCATTTATAGCATAGGATCAGTGATTGCAACTCAAATTAAAATAAGTAGCCCAGATGATTCTCCAACCTGGGAGGTAAGGTAAGGATATTTCACCACTTCTGAATCCAAATGGAGGAGTCAGAATAAAATAGTTTACTTAATATATATAGTTTATATGCTTATAATGGCTACAATAAGCTATTGGTAGTACTAACACAGGTGTCAAACACCATATTTTACAACCAAAAATTACTTTGGAATCTATTACTGACTGTTTACATACCTATAACCATTCAATATACTAATTTATGACCTTTTATTTTTAGTTTGGTGTGTGTGTGGGTTGATTTAAAATACAAACGACTAAAAGAACAGGAATGAAAATTCCTTTTAAATGGAACTTCAGCGTTGATTCACTTAATGTTCCATGATGGTAACACAAAGGATTATAATTAATAACATAATTATTTATATTCATATTATTTATGTATTATAATTAATAATGCAATTCTGAGGTATTACCTTCTTTATGTGCTAATAAAAGTTCAATTTTCTACTCAATTACTGAAATATCAAGTTTACTACCAGAGTATACTGTCACTACTGCCATAGTAAATTGTCACTACTTCATAATAAATTATTACTCCTGTAGGCAATGCTTTTTACCAGTCATCAACAATAGCTGCTGTTATTTTTTAATAAAAATTGATTCTGCACAACAGGAAAGTTTCTAATTACCAAAGTAAGAAATGAAAGAGTTAGACGATTCACATTCATAGCGTACCTAAGACAGCTTGTGACAGATTTAGGGAATTTCAACCCAATTTCACAATGCTAACCATAGGAATAAGCAAAAACACTTCTGTTGTTCTACTGGGAGATTTGTGGAGAAAATATAATCCATTAGTTAAGATGAAAACAGTTAATATCTGAAGCCTTTTCACTGGCAAATTATAAGGCTACAGTAGAAGGATTTAGGCAGAGTGTATATTATGTCTATGGCTGCTTCTGAAAGTTTTTCTTTTTATATTGGACTAATGGAAACAGTGTTTATATCTTTTTAGGTCTTTTCTGGTGAATAGTGCACTATAAGTATTTTTGTCTCAAGAGTTTGGATTTTCACAATAAAAACATGCAAATATACAGGCACTCATTTACTCTTTCTCTTTAATCCCTGCATCTTTCATTGACAATGTGGATTTGGCTGAATGCTGATTTACAGATAGCAATCACTCTATTGACTATATTTATTGCTGAGAGGTCAAATAACACCACCTAGCTTTTATATAATAAATGTCTCTGGATGATACTGTTACAACTGGAATACCTACAAACAAACTCACATCTACTTTCACTCTGTCAAGCAGTCAATTTTCTCTATCTGTTTTCATATCTTTCCACTTCTTCATTCCAATCTTCCCACATCTGTCTTCCTATCCACTCTTTTCTATTTTAACTTTTCATTTTGAACTCTTTTCATTAGTGGAATTTACCAAGAAGCCAATTTAGATTAGGAAATGAAGGTTAGGGTGCACTAATTATTAAGATTATGGAGTTATTAATGGTGAAGTAATTAGGAAATTGTAGAAGGCTACATAAATCAGCTGTATGTTGAAGATTTACATTGAAATGATGAAGGCTGCTTCATGACAAGTTAATTTTTTCCAGACATTAGATAAAATATAAAAGATAAATTTACCCCATATCTACTATTTGCATCTATGAATATATATGACTTGTAGTTCTGTATCTTGAATTCTGAAAATTTCTTTAGCCCATTTGCCTACTTCCACAATTGCTCCAACTAATCAAAATGTAAATCCTCTAGGTAGCTTATTATGGCAGCTCTATATTTGATGGGAAAACTTAGATTTTTTTGTTTTTACTAATCTCTCTCTTTAGGACTCACTTCATAATTTTTCTGTGTATATCGATCTTCTACACTTAAACTTTGCAAATATTGTTTTTTATTTCATTTCAAAGCTCCTATTCAACCCTAACTTATGATCTATTCAAGAGAGAACAAAACCAGCCAAACTTTGTAGTATTGTTTGGAACATGATAGTTCCTGCTGTGAATATATCTGATGTAGTGATTTCCTCCATCTATTTTTAAAATGAAATAAAAATCACTATATTAACTTTTAATTTGTGCCCTGCCATATTGTCTCTCAGAATTCATTGTTTATAATAAATGAAAGGTTACTGAAAACCTTGTATTCACAAAAGCCCACAGTTTACCATTTGACCATTTAAAATTTTTGACTCTGTGATCATACTTAGAATTTTTTGATGAATCTTTTAATATACACGGTAGGAGTTATAGTTAACTCCAGCCACTTGTCTGATACCTATATTTAGCAACTAATTCCAAGTTAATTGTATGAGTCAGAAAGGTAATTAAAGACTGAGGAAGTACTGTATTTCCTAAACATCAAAAGGTGAAAGTTCAAAAAGTATCTTAAAAAGATAAGTGAAACAACACACTGTAAGAAAAGGCATGCATATAGAAATTTTTTTAAGAATGTAAATTGATATGTTTTTAAATGTAACATTCATTTATACAGATAAATGCTACCACTTTAATGTTTTTGCTTTACTTATTTTTTTCTTTCTTTTCTTTCTTTCTTTTTTTTTGCTCCTAAGTGCTCACCCTGAATTTTAAATATATTCTAAAACCCTCAAAGAGAGGGGTCAGTTTTGTTGTTGTTGTTGTTCTTTCATCTAAAATAGTGGCAGTATAGCAAAAAGGAAGACAAAATTTGAGTAATAATTCCCTTTCCCTTAGTTCTAGATGTTTGCCCTTGGCTTGGCTATCTAATCTTAGGGACCTTAGTCTCCTCATCTGCAAAACTGGGGTAATAAAATCTATCTTGTAGCATTATTGTGAGGATTAGAAATGATGTTTGCAAAATGCCAATCAAGGATCAGGTATTCAAAAATAATAGTTTTTACTATTATTGTAGTTGTCTGCAACTTCCCATAGACATTTTTATATTTCCATACAATAGGTATTCCAAGAGTCTCAAAATGATGGTTTTACTTCCTTCCATATCAAACTGTGGTAATAGAGTCAAGGGATCATAGGCTCACATTTCACTCATTTCTGTAAGCTAATAAGGAGTTGTAGATACTTATTACCATCTTGTGTAACACATTCATTTGTGTAATATTAACTTAAAAAACAGGAACCTGAAAAAATAACAAAAATAGTAACAAACAGGAAAACCAAACCAATAAACACAAAGTTTTCCATTTCTCACTCTGCAGGTTAGGCATTTTTTTTTAATCAGAAACTAAGCATAGCTGTGCTTGCATTTTGTACTTAGTACCTTTTTATATAAATATCAAATAAGACACCTTTTAAATGCTGTTAATGTTAATTCTATTCAACAAAATGCAATAAAATATCATTACTAGATTTGAAATTAATTATAATATTTCATTGTATTTGTTATTTTCTGAAGAACACTAGTTCTGTGACGTTTCTCTACTACTTTGGAAATAACTGCATTTGCAAGCTTTTGTTTTATAGGTTTATTATTAATTGACATGTCTCCTATATGGTCTTCCAATTTCCAGTTACACATACCAAAAGAAAGAATCGGTTTCCAGAAGCACAGGACTTTGACTTTTGCAACATTTTCTACAAGGTGTCAAAACATTTCTATGTATGACTTGGCAAATTTTAAGTGGTTGATCTTATTTCCTACACTGCCAATTCTTAATTACAAAGTCCTTGCCACATTGTTTTGGAAACATGGGTCTACAGACTGAGAAATCAAGTGTAAAAAGACAGAACTATAGAAAAACAAGTTCTAAGAAGTATTCAAGGTAGAATGATGGCTTCAGAAATATTTCCTTATTCCTATTTGTTGAAATTCTTTTGTAAAATCATTGTTTTATTCCAGGATGCAATTGCTGATCTTGTTATCAACATTTCAAGTTTATTTGTAACTGGTCTTTGAGCAACTATCTGGAAATTGACAACAAGAAGTTAGAGACCACTCTCCTATTTCTGTCAAAAAACAAATTTGGAGGACCCCATCCCTTCCGTTTACAGTAAATCTTTAAGTTTTCCATGAAAATATCTTATGTTGCAAAGCAAATACTGAAATTTAAAAATTGTTCCCATAAGAACCACAAAAGAACCCAAATTGCCAATGCAACCTTGAGAAAAAAGAACAAAGCTGAAGGTATCACCATCCCAGACTTCAGACTATACTACAAAGCTAAAGTCATCAAAACAGCATTGTACTGGCACCAAAACAGACAAATAGATCAATGGTACAGAATAGAAAGCCCAGAAATAAGTCCACACACCTATGGTCAATTAATCTATGACAAAGGAGGCAAGAATATACAATGGAGAAAAGACACTCTTCAACAAGTGGTTCTGGGAAAACTGAGCAATGAGATTAGAATACTCCCTCACACCATATACAAAAATAAAATCAAAATGGTTTAAATACCTAACTGTAAAACCTGAAACCATAAAACTCCTAGGAAAAAAACACAGGCAGAACACTATTTGACATAAATCATAGCAATATTTTTTGGTTCTGTCTCCTAAGGCAAAAGAAATAAAAGCAAAAATAAACAAGTGGGTCCTAATTAAACTTAAAAGCTTCTGCACAGCAAAGGAAACCACCAACAAAATGAAAAGGCAACCTATGGAATGGGAGAAAATATTTGCAAATGATGTGGCCTACAAGAGGTTAATATCTAAAATATATAAATAGCTCATACAACTCAATATCAAAAAAAAACCAATCAAAAAATGGCAGAATAGGCATTTATCCAATGAAGACATACAGATGGCTAACTAACACATGAAAAGATGCTTAGCATTGCTAATTATTAGAGAAAGGCAATCAAAACTCCAATGAGATATCACCTCACACATGCCAGATGACTATCATCAAAAAATCTCCAAATAACAAATGTTGGAGAGGATGTGGATAAAAGGGAACCCTTCTACACTGTTGCTGGGAATGTAAAGTGGTACAACCACTATGGAAAACAGTATGAAGTTTCCTCAAAAAACTAAAAATAGAACTACCATATGATCCAGAAATTACACTCCTGGGCATATATCCAGAAAAAATGAAAACACTAATTCAAAAAGATATATGCACTCCAATGTTCACAGCAGAATAATATACAACAGCCAAGACATAGAAGCAACCTGAGTGTCATCAACAGATAAATGGATAAAAAAGATGAGGTATATATACAGTGGAATAGGATTCAGCCACAAAAAGAGGGAAATTCTGCCATTTGTAGTAACATTGAAGGATCTAGACAATAGTATGCTTAGTGAAATGTCAGAGTGACAAATACTGTATGTCATTTATATGTGAAATCTAAAATAATACAAATGAATGTATATCCAAAACAGAAACAGACACACAAATATAGAAAACAAACTAGTGGTTACCAAAGGTGATAGAGAAGGAGGGAGGGACAAATTAATGGTATGGGATTAACAGATACAAACTACTATGTATAAAATAGATAAGCAATGAGGATATACTGTATAGTACAAGAAATTATAGCCATTTTCTTGTAATAACCTATAATGGAGTACCACCTGCAAAAATACTGAATCACTATGTAGTTTACCTGAAACTAATATAATATTGTAAGTCTATACTTCAATAAAAAGAAATTAAATGTATCCTGAGAGAAATAAATAAATAAATAAATATTGCTGTCATAAGGGAAAAGTACCTATTAAGAGTTGAGGAAACACTAATGAAAGGGTTTTATCCCATAAGGTAAGAATAAAAAAGGAGGTCACAATATTTATATTACCTTATTTATAAGAAATAGCTTTAGATGCAGACATTTATATATAGCTTTAACACCACCCTTATAGTTTAGAGGGTGTTGAGAATACATCTTTTTTGAATGATACTTTCTAAAATAATTAATTTGTTCCTGTTACCTTTCATAGCATCCATGCCTCCCACAGCATAAAGTGCTCCCACAGTTGATTTTCTAGGCTTCGTCCGAGGGCTTTGCATCATGGGTCTTCTCTCAGGTAAGAGATGATACTTCATAGCTTCCATCAGGAGCTTCTGACACTCAAGATCACCAGTAAACATGGAACTGTTTTCAAGATCTGCCAGTAACTGAAAAGTAATGATGCATGTATATGAAGTAAAGAGAAAACATTAGAAATAGCATTTTCATTTATATAACTTTGGAGAAAACTCAAGCTAATTCTAATGTATGTGTTATTATTTAATATTTTAAGTTACTTAGTAACATATTTTATCATTAAAAGCCTCATGGTAGTAGCTAATTTATTAATGCACATTTATTTGACATACTTTTCCTCTTTTGAGTATGTACATGTAATCTCCAGGAGTGAAAGTGAAAAAGCACTCATAAAATGTGCTACTGAAAGCAAAGTGAATGGCTGTGTCTGCACAGAGCAAGTGTCTCCTGCCCCGCTAGAGAAGCAGTCACCTTTTTGGTTGATTTAGGGGAGATGGCACAAACATGCGCAATTAAAATAATATCAGGACTTCACTGTTGGCACAGTGGTTAAGAATCCATCTGCCAATGCAGGGGACTTGGGTTCAAGTCCTGGTCCAGAAAGATCCCACATGCCGAGGAGCAACTAAGCCTGTTTGCCACAACTACTGAGCCTGCGCTCCTCAACAAAGGGAAGCCACCGCATTGAGAAACCCGTGCACCACAGTGAAGAATAGCCCCCATTCACCACAACTAGAGAAAGCCCATGCACGGCAACGAAGACCCAATGCAGCCCTAAATAAATTAATTAATTAAAAAAATAATATCACCATGGGGGCTGCATCTTTATCATCAAATCAAAGCATGAAGCAGGTGCTTTTTATCTGTACATGTACATGTGTACACCAGTAAAGTACATGTATTAGTAACTAGGTGATTCATCATCAATAGTATATGAGATCAATCCTTTCTAACCATTATTGCCCGGCAGCTAATATGACCCTAATTCAATGGGATAAAAGCTAGGTAAAGTATTCTTCTTGAGATGAGTTGAGGAGAAGTTAAGAGTCTTGTTCAGAATTTTCCAAGGGTCATTTAGATTGGTTCCTTGGAGTCTGGAGTCTACAGTATCATAGGAATTGACAGGAACAGCAAGAAGATTGTTGGAATGGACATACTAATCTTACCCCATAAAACTTCCCCCTGAAATTTCCTGTTCTTCACTGGTTAACCTCAACCCTGTTCTCACCCCACTTTTTATCCCTGATGGATCACTGTTTTGACTTGGCTGATGAGACCCCAGGTATTTCCTTAATGCATACGCTGTAGCAAATAGGTTTGAAAACTAGGCTATGTAATTTTTTTTTCTTTCAAAAATATTCTTCAGATATTTATCACCAGTCTCTTCATGTATTTCATTTCTAGAATATTTGTATAAGATTACCCACTACTACCATCATCAGGAAAAGTTCACACAATCCCACATTCTAGGCATACTCAGGAGTGGGAGGCCAAGGTACCACTGGTTGTGTGTTTCAGCTGGATATTTCCTGTTATTCCAATAAATTAAGAAAAGTCCAACTAAGCCTTTTGCTGAAAGAATGTCATATAGACTTAATAGCATTATAAAGTTAAGGGCTTCTGATCCTTTACACCAGTGTATTTCAAATTTTTGCATATCTAAGAATCATCTGGAGAACTTGTTAAAATACAGAATCCTTGGCCTCAACCAAATAAATCATTTCAGTTGGTCTGTGGTGGGGGCCTGAGAAACTGAGTTTCAAAGAAGCCCCGGCTTAAGAGTAAATATGTACTGGGAGTTCCAAAGATGGCAGAGAATAAAGAGTCTGAGCTCATCTCCTCTCCCAGGCACACAAAAATTACAACTATTTATAGGATAACTATTGATGAAAAAGACCAGAACCTACCAGAAAAGATCATCTACAGTTAAGATGTAAAGAAGGAACCACAAGTTGGGTAGGAGGGGTAGTCACAATATAGTCAAGACCCATAATCCCGGTGTGGGTGACCCACAAAGAGGAGAATAATTACAACTGCAGAGGTTCTCCCCAAAAAGCGAGGGGTCTAAGCCCCACATTGGGCTCCCTAGCCCAGGAGCCCTGCACCAGGAAGACAAGCAACCAGACTATTTGGCTTCAAAGGCCAGCGGGGCTTACATTCAAGAGACTCAGAGGGCTGTGGAAAATAGAGACTCCATATTTAGAGGACACACACAAAATCTCACATGCTCTGGGATCCAGGACAGAAGCAGTAACTTGAAAGGAGACTGTGTCAGATCTACCTGCTGATCTTAGAGAGTCACCAGGAAAGGCAATAGGCAACCAGAGCTCACCCTGGAGTCAGACACTGGCAGCAGTCATTTGTGGGAGCTCATTCTGTCGTGTGGACACTGGCCCTGGTAAGGGCCATTTTGGAATCCTCCCTCTAGCTTATTAGCCTTAGGACTCAGACCTGCCCCCACCCAACAGCCTATAGGCACCAGTACTGGCATGCCTCAGGTGAAGTAACTAACTGAGCAGGGACATAGCCCCACTCACCATATGTGGTATATATATATATATATATATATATATATATATATATATATACACACACACACACACACACACACACACACACACACACACTCTATACAATGAAATACTACTCAGCCATAAAAAACGAATGAAAATTTGCCATTTGCAACCACAAGGAAGGTCCTGGAGGGTATTATCCTCAGAAATAAGTCAGACAATGACAAAGACTGTATGTTATCACTTATACGTAGAATCTAAAAAAAGTGAAACAAACTAGTGAACACAGCAAAAAAGAAACAGACTCTACAAAAAATAAATACAAGAGAGGGTGTGGAGCAAAGAGAACCCTCCTACACTGTTGGTGGGAACGTATATTGGTGCAGTCACTATGGAGAACAGTATGGAGGTTCCTTAGAAAACTAAAAATAGAGTTATATGATCCAGCGATCCTACTCCCGGGCATATATCTGGAAAAGAAGAAAACTTTAATTTGTAAAGTTACATGCACCCCAATGTTCATAGTAGTACTGTTTACAATAGCCAAGACATGGAAGCAATTTAAGTGTCCATGGACAGATGAATGGATAAAGAAGATGTGGTATATATATACAATGTAATATTACTCAGCCACTAAAAAGAATGAAATAATGCCATTTGCAGCAACACGGATGGACCTAGAGATTATCATACTGAGTGAAGTTAATCAGAGAAAAACAAATATCATATGATATCACTTATATGCAGAATCTAAAAAAAATGATACAAATGAACTAATTTACAAAACCAAAACAGACTCGGAGTTGTAGAAAACGAACTTATGGTTATCAAAGGGGAAGAGGTGGAGGGATAATATAGGAGTTTGGGATTAACAGATACACGCTACTAACTATAAAATAGATAAACAACAAGGACCTACTGTATAGCACAGGGAACTATAGGCAATATCTTGTAATAATCTATAATGGAAAAGAACCTGAAATAGAATATATATATATATATATATATATATATATATATATATATATATATA
>NW_020837998.1:2068005-2169364 GCF_003676395.1 Aethalodelphis obliquidens | reverse complement strand
ATATATATATATATATATATATATATATATATATATATATATATATATAACTGGAACACTCTGCTATACACCTGAAACTAACATAACACTGTAAATCAACTATACTTCAATTAAAAAAAAACAGACTAACAGATATAGAGAACTAGCGGTTACCAGTGGGGAGAGGGAAGGGGGGAGAGGCAAGTTAGGGGTAGGAGATTAAGAGATGCAAACCACTATGTATGAAATAAATAAGCTATAAGGATATATTGTACAGCACAGGGAATATAGCCAATATTTTATAATAAATATAAATGGCATATAATCTATAAAAATTTTGAATTAGTTTGAATTAATTCAAACTAATATAATATTAATATTATATTATATTATTTGAAACTATATTATAGTTTCAAATAATAATATTTGAAACTAATATAATATTGTAAATCAACTGTACCTCAACTAAAAAGAAGAGTAAATATGTACTTCCATGGGATTTAATTAACAGCTAAAAGTAAAAAAAAAAATAGTAGAGAAATCATCAGCAAATTAAAATCTATTTTTCAATGTTAACATTTAATTAGAAATGTTTTGCAAATTGATTAATTTTAACATTTATGAAGCTACGGATACATTAAGTCCAGAAAAGTCCTTCCTTCCAATGTGAATGATGTTTGAGGACTTTAGCTACAAGTTATATAGCATATGAAGTGTTCATATGTGCCTTATATTCATATATATATATGTATATATATAATATAAATGATATATACTACTGATCAGTTGGCTACAGAGAAATAATTTTGGTTATCACCAGTGTTAGAATTATATAGTGAGACTGCACTCCAACCTCACTAAATTTTACGTACTAAAATTCAGTATGAGGTGGGTCAATCCTGAGTTTTATCCAAGGGCGGGCATTTGTTTTTAGGATCATTTTTAGTACAATCCTTCTGTATGCATGGTGAGGATGCCATTATAATGATGCTCCAGTGCATCTGAAGCAATTATAATATGGTTTCAATCATAGTAGCTAATTACTCATGTTAGTTAGTAGGTATTATCCAGAATCTAACTCCTTCCTAGGGTCTCCTCTGGGATGCTACTGTAATGATTATTATCACCTTGCCTAGAAGATGGCAGGAAAAGAAAAAGAGTTAGGTTAGTCATTTTCCCTGCTTGTTACAAGTACTGTTTGGTGAGAGAGGAAACTGAATCTAATGAGTATTCTGAAGTTTGGGGATCATTTGTAGATTTTTTCCTTAAACCTTTTTTCCTTGCTCTTCATCATTATTAATATTGTTAATTGAAGGCTGTACATGTCCTTCTGTGAAACAAATCCTGTACCAGAAATTCTCTGTATAAAATTAAAAAAAAAAAAAAGGAATGGCTTAATGCCTAGTTGTTGTTTAGAACTATAATTTACATTCCTTGGGTAAGTTTCCATACCTGTGGTGGAAGTAATGGCAGTCTGATGTAAGAAAGCAGCATTGCTAGGTCTTGTTGCCTAGCCTGCACATCATGCCTTACCCACTGCATTAGAGCATGGAAAATAGTTTCTTCATCAGGAACATTAATGTCATCACTGCATAAAAGTTTTGAAATCTCATTAGCTGGAAGCAGGAGGAATTCTTGGTTCTTTATTACCTCGATGAAGTGTTCCTAGAAAAGAGAAGTCTTCTACTGAAACTTTGTACTTTAGAAACTTCTTAACAAAATAAGCTTACCAAAGCATTTCTTTTTGTTAAACTTCAGAAAAAGCCAGAGAGACAGATATATGCATTCATAGAAAATAGATGTTATTGCTGCCCGTGACAGGGTATTGGAGGAGCCTCTGAAGCTGAGGAACAAAATGCTTCCACTGGGAGTTGTTTATTAAACACAAGGAAAGGCCTTAACTACTTCACAGGCCACATGGGTAGTGTCTGAGTTGATGCCAGTGCTTTTCTCTCTCAGATTTGTAGGTGACAACAGTTTATGACTCCAGAACTGACTGATGTCAAGTTGGCCTTTAGCCAAAAACCTGAAGAGAAATGCTAAAAATTTTCAAGGTGGAGGTTATATTGAAGGCCTGGTAGAGGCAGATTTGGCTGTGCATTTGATGGGGCAACATACTGAATTCATTTGAGATGAGAAAAAGAGACTGATTAAAAACTTCTCTTGTAAAAAAGCACAATCTTCTATTAACCAAGGCAAAGTTATTTTACAATGGATAAACATCTACAGAGTCAGGTTAATCTAAAAGTGACTCCTTTGGAGTTATTTTTTGAGGGGGAGTGGGGCTATCTCTCAATTTTTATGTTTTATAACTTGATTCTCTCTTCTGTCATTTGTGTTGTATTTTTATCAAGTATCAAATTTCAGGCAGCTGTGTTTCAATTTTTTTCATCAAAACACCACTATATTTTTCCTATTTATAATGTTATATATTTTCTTTGACAACACAATTATCATTTCCAACATTTTTCATAGTAAAGATCTTAAGATTTAAATGCAATAAAATATACTTCTGAAATTGATATAAGCAAGTCTAGTTGGTAATTTATGTTGCCCAATAAATAGATATTCTGGAAGCAGCTTAAGACAGCCTCTGTGTAACTGGGGGATCTGGATAAATCAAATCACTCCCTCAGCTCCACTCTGAGTTTAGCCATTGTAGGAGGCAAGACTTCTGCCAATGAACCACCAGTGCCCTTGAGTTTAGTCATTGTGGGACTGAGTTAACCTAATAGCAAAATTATCCATACAAGAATCATCAAGTTTGATAGACCCATCAGGAAGCTCTGATACCGTAAATTCCAAGTTAACTTGCCTATTTAGACAAAGAGCCCTCTTGTGACTAATCAAGTAATTGAGAGAGAACTGCTGCTTTTACTATAGCAGATGTTCCTTGTTGAAAACCCTCTCATCTATAGCAAAATGGTGGAGCTAGTACTAAAACTAAAAATACATTACAATTGTACAGCACTTCACACTTTACAGATTTCTTTCACAAACTTTAAGTCATCACCAATGCAGTCTTGTGGGAGGTGGAATTATTCTGATGAGAAAACAGGCTATGTGAATTGTTTGATCTCTTGTGCAGTAAATGGCTAAGTATGAACTCACACCTATGCCTTTAGGTCTACTTCATTTTGTTCAATACTTCAACTGCCTTTCATAAATGACATAATTTTTATGAAAGGGTTAAGAAAAAGATAAAACACTCTAAAGCTTATGGTTACCCATTACTGGTAGTGTATGTAAACTTTGAAACTGTGTAAATATTATGGAAGACCCCATCTCTCATTCTCTCATTCTTCTTTCTATCCACTCTCCAACGAAAGAAAAAAAAAAAAAAACAAGAGTGTGAGAGAGAGTGCCCTTGGTTTAGTATTCATTTTTAAAATCCACACTTACATTGTTGCAAAATGTATTCAATGAATATAGCATATTTGCTGAATGTTTCATTGATGCAGACTACTATTTATATAATTGTGATGGTTAATTTTATGTGAACTTGACTGAGCCATGGAATGTCCAGACTTTTGGCCAAACATTATTCTGAGTGTGTCTGTGAGGGTATTTCTGGATGAGGCCCACTCACATTAGAAAGGGCAATCTGTTTTACTCAGTCTATGATTCAAATGACTGTAACTGAATCCTTAGTTTAGCATTATTCTTAGAGATTAAAATTATTTGCATTTTTATATTATCAGTACAGTATTATAAAAGCATTATTTTAGCAAGATCTTGACATCTTTTGCTGCATTTATAATATATACTAAAATAACTAAAGAGGGATTAAAGGAGATAACAGCATTGCATTTTTTTGCACATCCTGCTTTAACACTCAGTTTCAGTCACATAATAGGAAAAGGAAGACAAGTTCATTTTGAGCAACAAAAATAACTCAAGCTGTTTATCAGAATGTGTTTTGTCTGCAAAAGTAAGATACCAGACAGGAAACTGTTAATAGTTAGTTCAAGAATTTAAGTAATTTAACAGGAAGTTTTCATGTTTGGCATTTGTGGTAGGATTAACCTTTGAACTGCTGTTCCTATAGATTATATAGCATCTATATTTAGGACATAGGAATATAAATAGCATAATTAAATGACATGTTAAAATGTCAATCTATTATAATATGATTCGCCATATAATGGTATTGTTTCAGAAATATGTTTAAAACTTCAAATTTTGAACAATGACCAAGGGTGGGAAGAAGAGAGGGGAAGTTTTACAAGAATTTTTAAGAGAATTCAAATATTATAAGTTTGAAAATTTTAAGGTCTGTATGAAACTCTAGAAATATTTTTTTAATTATATGCATCTCAATTCTAAAATGTACTGTTAATTTTATTGTTTTTAGTTGTGATTCTCTATTGTTCATTTTTATGTACTTGCCTTTATTTTTGAATCTTAAATAAAGGTAGCTATTTTCTTAGCTTGAAATTTTATCTTTTAATTTGGTTTCTCAGAAAGATCCATCTCTTGTGTTGTTCCCTGCTTCAGAGGTTAAAAAGTTCATTTTCTTCTTTGTATAAAGGAATTATTAGCATGAATGGTAAGGATTTATTTAATATCCTCTGTCTACTTTTACTTGCCTCCCTACAATCTATATTTCATGTCACTCTCACTTGACTGAATAAAGATAGTCTTATCCCATGCAACTTTTAAAGAATTAACACATCAAATATGTTCAGTTAATTTATTATAATTACTAACAGAATTGAGAGGAATTTTAAGTTAATTAAAGAATTGAGTTGTTTTCACCGAAATAACATGTTTTCATTAAGAAATAAAAATTCCATTCAATAGAATTGTCTGATTTACTAATTTTGATAGTTCTTAAGTTCTTCCAGTTAATAGTGATCCAATAATATTACTTTTTTACTTATTGAATGATGCCTATTGGGTTAGCCAAAAAGTTCGTTCGGGTTTTTCCATAACATCGTATGAAAAACCCGAACAAACCTTTAGGCCAACCCGATAAATTTCATTAGAAATAATAATTTGTACAACTTTATGAAGTAAAGTTCTAATAGTACAAAAACATCAGGGAAATTATGTTTTCTTGTTACTGTGGATTCTACTTGAAATATGCATTTGTCCAGTTTAATTGTTGGCAATATTTTCATTTCTCCAAGCTCTGAGATTTAATTAAATCATTTTAGTTTGAAAAATGTGAAATTTGCTTGTGTACAGCTCAACCAGACAAATATTTGTATCTAATATCTATTTTGTGCAAGTCATTTGAAAATTATGTAAATTCATATTGCTTTTTAATTTTATCCCAACATTATAATCTTTACCTTGGAATGGTTCTACACACACAAACACACACACACAAACACATATCTGTAAACATATAATTAGTTTAGACACTGTGTTAATATATTATCACTATAAGTTAACATGAAGCAATTGATTTTACCATTGTGTATTTATGTGCCACACTCAGGAGCTCGGTACAGCCCTGGGCATCTCCAAACGATCGAATCCCTAAGCAGTTTGAAGGGTGGAGTTGTTTTATAAGAAAATTGGAGCAGACTTCAATGACTTGAGTCAGCTGCAGAAGACAAGCTGCAGCCAGCAAATTTTCAATAGTATCTTCTTTCAATTGCAGGACACCTAAATGGTTTGAAAAAGTAAAGAATTATTATATATTCCATAAAGTAAGACACAAATATGATAGATAGCTAAAATTTTCAATTTCTTTAATTAATAGGGCTACTTTTTCTAGTGTACAGTAACTATTCAGGGAATACCTTTTGAGGTGAATATATGCAAGTGAGTATGTACAAACACTAATAAGATGGCTGAAGGGAGCCATACTAGATTATCAAAAACAACTGGAGCAAATGAACAGTGAGTACCACCATTGCAACAAAAAGCAATTTCTTGTTTCTTTATCATCTTAGACCTGCATCTAAATCTAATACTAAAAACGTCTACATTATGACTCAAGAAGCATTATGTCATATTGTATAAGGATTGTACAATGGGCAATACAGGTACCTGTCATTTGTGTGGAAAAATGTCTGGGTAAATAACATTAAGCTTATATGTCCATATTTTTGCATCTGTATTTATTAGCTGATAAGGATGACTTTGCCCAAATATTACATCTGGAATTAATGCCCAGCACTGTCTTAAAAGAAAGAAAATGTTGCCAAGAGTCCTCAGCTAAAGAATTGTTTATATGATTATTTTCTTAGGTATAAAAAACAGATTCTGTTTAAAAATATCTGTAAAGATTTTTAAAAACCAAGATCAGAGCAATTTAAGCTGTTTCCTTTATATTGATATATCTGTATTATTTTTGAAGCAAGAATTATTGATGAATTAGTGCAAATGTTGTAAGTTATTTTGATAAGATATATTCCTATATTTCTGTTTTAGCCAAGCTATAGGGAAATTATAAAGAATGATATTTCATATGGATTATATAAACTATAAAGTATTATTTTATAATTTTGTTTTATAAAATACCTTAATATGAATTCTATCTGATTGCATAACCATAAAAATGAATAATAAAAACTGTAAGCTGCTATGTATTCGCTTCAACCTCTAAAATGTGTTGTAAAGGGATCCAGCCCATTGGCAAACTTTCTTGTGTTGTTTCTTATCCTGGATTTTGAAGGGAGAGCCCTGCCTATATTTTATGAAACTCAGAGAAATAGGAACTATTCTCAGATTCATCTGCTGTAAACATTGAAACTTGCCCTGGTTATTAAGAATAACATTTATTTCTCAATGAATGAAACAATAAAACTCATAGAAGAAAACATAGCATAAAAGCTCCTTGGGTCTTGGCAATAAGTTCATGGGTAAGACACCAAAAGCACAGTGAACAAAAGCTAAAATAAACAAGTGGGACTACATCAAACTAAAGATCTTCTCCACAGCAAAGGAAGCAAAAAATAGAGATGGAAACCTACAGAATGAGAGAAAATATCTGCAAACCTTATACATGTTAAGGGTTTAATATCCAAAATGTATAAAGGACTCATACAACTCAATAGCACAAAAGCAAATAATCCAATTAAAAATGGGCAAAAAATGTGGATAGAATTTTTTTTTCCAAAGAAGACATACAAATGATGAATAGGTATGTTAAATGGTGCTCAGCAGCACTACTCATCAGGGAAATGCATATAAAAACCACAATGAGATATCTCATACTTGTTAGGATGGCTATTATAAAAAAGAGAAGAGATAGTCAATGTTAGTGAGGCTTTGGAGAAAAGGGAAATTTTGTGCACTTTTGGTGAAAATGTAAATTCGTTCAGCCATTAAGAAAAGCAGTATGAAGGCTCCTAAAAAATAAAAAAAATATAGAACTACCATGTGATCCAGCAATCCCACTCCAAAGGAAATGAAAACAAGATCTGAAAGAGATAGCTCCTCTCCCTTGTTTATTGCAGCATTATTCACATGATATGGAAACAATTTAAATGTTCTTTGACACATGAATGGATAAATAAAATGTGATACACACACACACAATGGAATACTATTCAACTATGAGAAAGATGGAAATCTTGCCATTTGTAACAACATGGGTGAACCTGGAGGGCATTATGCTAACTGAACTAAGGTAGACAGAGAAAGACAAATACTGTATGGGATCACTTGTATGTGGAATAGGGGCGGGAAAGGGAAGATGGAGAAATGTAGATCGAAGGGTGAAAACTTTCAGTTATAAGAAGTTCTCAGGATAAGAAGTACAGCATGGTGACTCTAGTTAATAATACGGTATTGGGTACTGCATACTTGAAAGTTGCTGAGAGTGTATCTTAAACAGTATCACCAAAAAAAAGAGTTATCTATATGAGATGATGTGTGAATTAATTACCTTGATCTTGGTAATCATTCATATATATATACATATATATATATATATATCTGTGTGTGTGTATATATACATATATATACACACACATATATGTGTATATACATGATATATATATATATATATTCATCAAGTTGTATACTTTAAATATCTACAATTATATTTGTCAATTATTCCTTAATAAAGTTGGAATGAATGAATAAATAAATAAATATTTCTTGGCCCCCAAACTCATCCTGTTACCTTTGTTAGATAGTTTGATTAAATATGACTTTATTATTTCAAAAGAAGAGACTAAATCTATAGAGTTAGAATATCCCACTTCCACTCTCATTTTTACAAACAAGAATGTACCCACACCTCTCAAGAGAGAAAGAGAGAAATGCTCTTGTAGCTTTGTGTTAAAATAGCTCTATTTTCTCATGGTCAAAAATTTTATAGTATATTATTTACCTCTTGCTCTTTTATATTACTGTATTTAAATACTGATTCTGCCACTTACTACTTTAGGAAATTTACTTAACTGGTTTATCCTTCAATTTTCTCACTTGCAGAGTCATAATAATAATAATGTGGGTTATATAATATAGAGTTACTGTGAGGATTGAATGAGTTAATACACGCCAAGCACTTACCGGTGTAAGCATATTGCACCAAGGAATCAAGTGCATTAGGATCGACTCCTTCCATCCTGACCTCTTCTTGTTTGGCTTCAAGCACATCATTAGTAAACATTGCAGCAAAATAATCAGACACTGCACTGAGAACCAACCTGGAATTAGGAATGTTTCATAGGAAATTAAATCAGTCCATAATCTCACTGAAAAACATGAAATATAGTCGGTAAGTTTTTAACACTGATGAGTACGTTTTCTGCATAAATCTTTCATAGTTCAGTAAAGTGTAGTGAAATTAGAAAGGTAAATTAAGTAAGTTGATTCTGTTTAGACAATTTGTGCTGTTTCTCTTCATCAATTTCTCTAAAGTTTGGCTCTTCTAAATATCACACAGGGAAACAGATCATATAGGCTAGTGCTTTTTCAATATAAAAACATAAAAATCTATTTTCCTCAATGCTCCAATTCGTAATCAATGGACTGATTCTTTCTCATTCATGCTAGCTATAGTCATTAAATGATCTGTCTGCTTAAGGATACTTACCGATGGGCTGGGATTCTGAGGTGTCCGGCAATGAGTAGCACATCACACAATTGTTTCTCTTTCAGGTAGTTCTCCATTTTATGAAGAGTTTGTTCCGCATGGTTTACAGCATGGAAGTGCTCCTCAGATCTACTAACATTCATTTCTTCAGGATGCTGTGTATCTAATCTAAAAGGGGGATGAGTGTGAGAATATATTTTTTTCTCCTAGTGGGTGTGCAAAAATCCAGTAGAAATTTAGGCTAAATTTATTTCTAAAAGAAATAAATAGAATTAAAGTAAACTTAAAATTTGCCCACCAATCCTAAATATTTCACTATTATTGCTCCCTAACCTCCATTAAAGTGAGGTGTCATGATTACTATTTATGTCTGGAATGTAACCATGGATGTGACTATGCATGGTTCAATGGCAGGGCTAGTGCTAATTGTTATATGCACAAACATAAACTTCAAGATACAAGCCTCTTTGATTTTTATTAGCATCACAATTATGCCATTTGGCATGAAATTGCAGGCATGATTCAAAATACTTTTCAAATTTGATTATATTCTGAAGCTTCTCCATGGAGTATTTATTACACATCAGAGATATTTCTTGAAGAATCTCAAGGCTGAGACTTCCACAACATTGTTTACAATATGTCATTCCCATCAAGAAAATAAACATATTTCCATCTTTTATTTTTTTTCAGCTTTACTGAGATGCAATTGACATACTACATTAAGTTTTAGATGTACAATGTGATTATTTGATATACATATATATTGTGAAAGGATTACCACAATAAGGTTAAAGTATCCATCATCTTACATAGTTACCATTTTGTGTGTGTGTGGTGAGAATATTTAAGATCTACCCTCTTAGCAATTTTCAAGTATACAATACAGTATTGTTAACTATAGTCACCATGATGTATATTAGATCCTCAGAACTCATTTATCTTCTAACTGGAAGTTTGTACCCTTTGACTGTTTAGGTAAAGATGATGACTGTTGAATCTGCAATAATGAAAGCTGTTTACATGTCTTTTCAACCTCATACAATGGTGGAATTTAAGTACTAACACAAGCACATAGAGGTTTACAGTGAGTAGAAGCTTAAAATTTTGATGGTAAGATGAACATACTTTTCTTGTTATGATTCTAGCTTCCAGGCATCATTTTCCAACACCAGTTAAGATTAATTTTAGGTCCCTCCCACAATTTAGGCTGTATTTCTTTGAAGACAATTGGCCCAGGGTGACATTACTCTCTTTTTGTCTGTGTAATTCAAATAAATGATTCACCTGCAAATCTTCTTAACCTTTAAAGATTATTTTGGACATTCTGTCACAATACTGTATGGACAATCAGGGTAATAGGATATGAATATCCTTAAAAATTCCTTATTATTTTTTTAGAAAGGAACAATCCCTTGGCACCATAGAATGGAAGGAATTCAGGTTTCACTTATCCTAATCTTTCCTCTGTTCAAGAAATGGTTTGATTCACATTGAGTCAATCAAACATTCAATATCTAATTATCTTAGCTGTCCTTGTGTATACTCCAGCATGTATCAGAGATGGGCATATTCTAAAGGAGGAATATGCTTTGGGAAGTTCTTGCTGGGAAATATTTCTTTTTCATTTCCTATGTGGATGCCTGTGTGTGTGTGTGTGTGTGTGTGTGTGTGTGTGTGTGTGTGTGTGTGTGTGTGTGAAAGAGAGAGAGAGAGAGAGATTTCCCTGGCAAGGACTTCCACTACTATATTGAGTAGAAGTGGCACAAGTGGGCATGCTTGTCTTGTTCCTCATCTTATAGGAAAACCTTTCATTAAACATTGATATGGTGATTTTTACAATGGCCTTTATTATGTTGTGGTAGCTTCCCTCTTTTTTCTAGTTTGTTGAATTTTTTTTTAATAATGAAAGGGTATTTAATTTTGTAAAATGCTTTCTCTGCATCAGTTGAGATGATTGTTTTTTCCTATGTTATGTTAATTATAGGGTATTGCATCGATTGATTTTCATATGTTGAAACAACCTCACATTGCAGGAATAAATCCCACTTTATCATGGCTTATAGTCCATTTAATGTGCTATTGCATTCTGTTTGCTAGTGTTCTGTTGAAGATTTTTGCATCTATATTCATAAGAAATATTGGTCTGCAGATTTCTTTTCTTGTAGTGTCTGTCTAGTTTTGGAATCAGGGTAATGGTGACCTCATGGAATGAGTTTGGAAGTGCTCCCACCTCTTCAATATTTTGAAAGAGTTTGAGGAGGATTGTTATTAATTCCCCTTCAAATATTTTGTAGAATTCACCAGTGAAGCCATGTTGGTTCAGGCCTCTTCTTTGTTGGGAGGTTTTTTGATTACTGACTCAATCACTTTTTACTAGTTACAAGTTGGTTCATATTTTCTTTTCCTTCATGATTCATTCTTGTGAGGTTGTGTGTTTCTAGGAATTTGTCCACTTCATTTAGTTATTCCAAAGCTGGCATACAGTTGCTCATAGTAATTACAATGTTTTTGTTTTTTCATTTCTGATTTTAGCTCCTTGAGTCTTCTCTCTTTTCCTCCTCATGCAGCTTAAGGTTTGCCAATTTTGTTGATGCCTTCAAAGAACTAACTATTGGTTTCATTGGTTTTCTCTATTTTTTAATTCTTGATTTTGTTTATTTCTGTGTCAAATTTTTTTGTTTATTTCTGTGTCAATATTTCTTATTCCCTTCCTTCTGTTTCAATTTAGTTTTATTTTTTGCTATACAGTAGATTCTTATTATCTATTTTATGTACATTAGTGTGAATATGTCAATCCCAATCTCCCAATTTATCCCTTCCCCCGCCTTTCTCACTTGGTAACCATAAGTTTGTTTTCTACATCTGTGACTATTTCTGTTTTGTAGATAAGCTTATTTGTACCTTTTTTTTTTTAGATTCCACATAGAAGTGATATTATATGATATTTATCTTTCTATGTCTGACTTACTTCACTCAGTATGACAATCTCTAGGTCCATCCATGTTGCTGCAAATGGCATTATTTTGTTCTTTTTTATGGCTGAGTAATATTCCATTGTATATATGTACCACATCTTCTTTATCCATTCCTCTGTTGATGGACATTTAGGTTGCTTCTATGTCCTGGCTATTGTAAATAGTTCAGCAATGAACACTGGGGTGCATGTATATTTTCGAATTATGGTTTTCTCCAGATATATGTCCAGGAGTGGGATTGCTGGATCATATGGTAGCTCTAATTTTAGTTTTTTAAAGAACCTCCATACTGTTCTCCATAGTGGCTGAGGAATGAAGTTAGCTTTTTGATTTGACATCCTTTATCTTTTTTAATGTAAGCATGTATAGCTAAAAATTATCTGCTTAGCACTGCTTTTGCTGCTTATGATAAGTTTTGGTATTTTGATACATCTTTTCAACTTGAAGGACTCCCTTTAACATATCTTGTTGTGAAGGTCTAGTTGTAATAAACTTTCTCAATATTTGCTTATCTGCAAATATATTAATTTATCCCTCATTTTTGAAGGACTGTTTTTACAGATATAGAATTCTCATTTGATATTTTTTTTCTTTCAGTACTTTTTTCTTTTTATTTTTTTGGTATGCGGGCCTCTCACTGTTGTGGCCTCTCCTGTTGCAGAGCACAGGCTCTGGATGTGCAGGCTCGGCAGCCATGGCTCACAGGCCCAGCCACTCCACGGCATGTGGGATCTTCCCAGACTGGGGCATGAACCCACGTCCCCTGCATCAGCAGGCGGACTCTCAACCACTGTGCCACCAGGGAAGCCCTCTTTCAGTACTTTAAATAGAGTCAGCCCTCCATACCCCTGGGTTCCACATGTTGAACCCATCCACAGATTTTTGTATCTGCGGTGGGTCCTGGAACGAATTCCCCATGGATACTGAAGGACAAATGTATATCATCCTACTGCCTTCTGTCTTGCAAGGTTTCTGATCAGAAAATTATTGATAATTTTATTGATGATTCCTTGTATGTGTTGAGTCATTTCTTTTCTGCTGCTTTCAAAACTGATCTATCTTTTACTTTCAACAGTTTCATTACAATGTGTCTGGGTCTCTTTGAGTTTATCCTATTTGAAGTTCATTTAGCTACCTGTATTTTAAATCTATGTCCCTCCTCAAATTTGGGGACTTCTTTACCATGATTTCTTCAAAGAAGGTGTCTGCTTTTTTTCTCTCTCTTCTCTTTCTGGGATTTCAGTTATGCATATATTGGTCTGTTTGATGATGGCTCTTAAGTCTCTAAGGCTCCATTCACTGTTTTACATTCTTTTTTCTTTGTGTTCTAGATTTGAAAATTTCATATAACTTGTCTTCAAATTCACAGGTTTTTTCCTGCTGGTTCAAGTCTGCTATTGAAACCCTCTAGTAAATTCTTCAATTTAGTATTGTATTTTTCATGTCCAGAATTTCTGTTTGCTTCTTTTTTGTAATTTCTCTCTTTCTTGATATTCTTATTTTGTTCATATGTTGCTTTCCTGATTTCTTTTAGTTCTTTTTCTGTGTTTTCCTTTAGCTCTTTGAGGATATCTAAGAAAGTTGTTTAAGTTATTTATCTAGAAATTTTAAAATCTGTTGTTCTTTAGGGTCAGTTTCCTGATATTTATTTTGTCCCTTTTGAATGAGCCATGTTTCCTTGTTTCCTTGTGATCTTTTGCTAAAATTGGGTATTTGGAAAAACAGTCACTTTTCCTAATCTTTGCATACTGGCTCTGTGTGGGGGAAGTATTTCACTAATCAGCCCAACATGAAAGTTGAGTTCTCAGGACTTTTCTGAGAATGCATCTCTGTGGACTTGCATGTGTGCTTTTTTATTCCAATCTCACATATACACACTTGCTTATACAGATCTTAATTTCTCTATGTCTCACCTCTGCTTCTTTGTCAGACCTTAGATATTCTTTTGTATACCTTTGCCTATAATTGCTTGCCCCCATGTATCCATGGGTCTGTAGTCCTGCAATTTTCATGTGCTATTGTACCTGCCACTACTTTTTGTGGCTTCCAACTTGGCATCCAAACCATACTGCTATTCTCATCTGATCATTGAGTTAGGCAAAACTGAAATTAGTTTGTTGCATAGCCTACAGATAGACCAGAATGTGGCCAAAATTTCCACTCATTTCTTGTATCTTGAGGGGGAAATCAAGAAATAAGTTGCCTTCTTCCAATTATGCTGTTCTACCCTGGTATAAGAGCAAGCATAAATGCCATGAAATTTCTGTTGATTTGAATGTGACCTTTTCTTGATCAGACATTTACTTGGCTGCTGTATATCTTTTATTTGCTTGCAGAGCTCCCATGAAGCTTTTTAAATCAATCTGTAGTTGCTTACTTGATATTTCCATAGAGGACAAGGATCTGGAACTTCTTAATCCACCATTGTGCTGAAATCACAGAAGTTACTGCAGTCTGATTTTAGTTAATTTTAAGGAGAATACTTGAGTTTCTTATGTTTTTCTGAGTAGTAGTGAAACAGATATCAGAACAATAAGCCTTTAATATTGCTTTTGTTGCAAAACTCTTTTGTAAAAAATTTACTTTGAGAAAAAATGGAGGGAATTATCTTAAAAAATTGGTGTCATTAATTTTGGAGGTCACTTTGGAAGGCAATTTGGAAATATACTTAAAAAATTAAAATATAGATACTTTGTAAAGATATTCTTGGCAAGCCTCTGAGTTTGAAGTTGAAAATCTGAATGCAGTTATTTTAGAGAATGTGCCTTTTAACTTAGTTCAAATGTTGTAAAGACACAGAACCACATGCTGCTAACATAGAGAGCATAACTTCTTATTTAGACATTTCTCAAATAGCTTCATATTTTTTTCTGTTGTAAATTCCAGTTTTCAAGTGAGTCATGGAGGTTAAATGGAAACTTAGCCTTCTTCTAATGGTGTTAACTTAGTTCCCAAAACTCATTATAGAAAAGAGCATTTTCTTACTGAGGGAATGTAAAACTACACAGAAAATTAATTTCTATTTTTTTGTATATGGTGATGCTGGACCATATGAAACATTGCTCTCTTCAATCCAAGGGACAAGCTTATGGCTTAAATAAAATTTTTGTAGTGACTCTCCTTTGGAGAGCTGTTAAAGCTTCATCCATGTGCTTTTCCTGGCAAATAGAAGGCACTCAGTAAATGTCTGATTAAGGTATTAATTTATGCACATTTTTAATGCTGTTGTAGCTTGAACTTTATTACATTTGGAGTCCTGGAAGTGTATGAATTAAATCTCAGAAGGAAATCACAAACTTAGAGCTTCTTCTTGCTAAGATAGCTATTCAGATAATATAAACTTGCAATCATGCAGATAATATAATGATCTGAGTGGCATAAATTAAGCCAACATTCTAAACCTATAGTAGGTATAAATTTTTCTCTGAAGAAATGATGTATTCTTTTGTGTGAAATAAATATTTTAATATATCATATGGGATTATATATTAAGATATCATCTGTTGTAAATGACTGAAATTGTTATTTGAAAGGAAATATTATATATGGATAATACAAAGCAAATGCCTGCAATGTTTCCATTAAAACCAAAACATTTTGCCATTTATGAAGGCTTATCAGTTATTAATGTTGGGGATAATATATTTTAAAATTTTGTTGTTACTTAATTATGATAAATGATGATGGCATCAAAGTTGAAATCACTTTCATCTAGGACTCTAAAATTTATTTGCTCTTGGAATTTTAGCCTCCAGAATTGTTAGAAAGTACGTTTATATTGTTTAAGTAATCAAGTCTGTGCTATTTCATTATGGCAGTCCTAGAAAACTAATGTAAGCTATATATAAAATTAAATATGATAAGGTCAGGTAATTTTTTCCATTAGTTTTATAAACATTTACTGAAAGCAACTATATGTATTTAACAATAATAAATGACAAACTCTTGAGATGTCAAAAACATTAAATATTGCATTAATTGCATTTTTAAAATTAATAAAATTTGAGAGGAGACAGTGTGGTGTAGTTATTAAGAACTTAGGCTTTTTACTCAAATGCTTAATTTCCATTCTGACACTTAATTAAGTGACTTTAAAAAATTTGCTTATCTTCCCTAATACTTAAATCCTCTCATCAGTAAACTTGTGCCAATTCCAAAGAGGTTTTTCTGAACACAACAGGAAATACTCATTAAATATTAGCTATCCTAGTCACTAAAAACACCAGCACAAACACCACTGTCATCATTGTAATCTCATCATCATAATCACCATTTTGGGTTGCCACAATCAGTGAAAGTGGCAGAAAAAAATACAGGGTAGCCTTAGAAGTATACAAAAAGAATACAGGTGAGCTTAGCTTTGAAGGATGGACATGGCCTGGATGAGCAGAAAAGAGTGAAAAAGGTATTTGAAGAATGGAGAACAAGATGAACAAAAGTTTGTAATTGTTGTAACTGCTGTTATTTTTCCCCAGCTAGATTTCTCATAACATGTTAGATGGAATGTAGAAGTAGCAAAGTAAAATTTAGACTAGGAACAGAGATTAAACACCAGGAAAATCATAGATCTTTTATGAAACCTGGTGTGGGCAGTGAAAACTGAGAAAAGGGAAATCTGCAGTCAGGAACTGAGTCAATAGGAAGGAGTTGCTCCGAATGAGTTAGTCTGAAGGGCAGTCCTAGATTACACCTGATAGTGACTTGACAAAGAAGCAAAGAGAGTAAAAGTATTTAGCATTTGGTTGCAGTGAGACTCCATTTGAAGGTCTTCCCTGAGTGAAATAATGGCAATTCTGAGCCAGATGCCTGGCAGCAGAAAAGTACGCAGCATGTTCAGCATCTGCATTTGACTATCTTCATTGGGGTATACAGATTACATGTGGAACAAAAGTGAAAGCAATAAGTAGCATTCACAGATTTAATGAACTACAGCAAGGACAAGAAAGAATAATATAGAATTGTGATTTAAACAGCAGCAGGGTCAAGAGAAGTTGGTGGTCTTTTTACTTCTTTGGTGTGTGTTATTTGGGGGAAAGTTATTTAACTGAAGGGAACCTAATGTTTTTTTTTTTTTATATTTTTTTTGGTTACACCATGCTGGACAAAAAGTACCTGAAAAGAGGTTGACAAACCAGAATGATGAGACATTCACACAATCTATGCATATATGATAGTCCCTTAGATGTGAAGATTGATGTGTGAAGTTTGTTTGAGGCTGGTGAAAGACTTATGTAGCAATTGCTAATGCTTTGGGGTTTCCAATGGGAACAGTGGGTGAGGCAAGGGAAAGTAGTCTCCCAACCAGTTCTTAATATGGTATTAAAATGTTTGCTTATTTATTGTTTTAATATGGTTTTCTAAAGACTGTTGATAGTATTTTGTTACAATGTTACTGTAACAGAGAAGAAAAAACCTGAAATATATATAATAGCCCATTCTCAAGGCTCCGCCTTCCAGGCTTGACCTTTAAATCTATAACACATTTCATTCATATAGAGGTAAAAAGTTGTGGAACAGAGAATAACATTTGTCTTATTGGAGGTTTACAGGAACATTGTGACCTGACCTACACGGGGGACAGCTGCAAGAACAAAGGATTCTAACAACAAGAAGTTTGCAACAACCAGCCACCTCCGCCCCACCCCTTTTCGTATTAATAAGGAAGTCTGAGTTCTAACTTGGGGAAGATGGTTCTTTGGGACACTAGTCCACCATCTTTTCAGTCTGCTGGCTTTCTGAATAAAGTCAATATTCCTTGCCCCAAAACTTCGTCTCTCGATTTACTGGCCTGCTGTGAGGGAGCAATACGAGCTTGGACTTAGTAACATTACTATTCTTCATTTGTTTTATAAGATTCATGAAATTTGTGAGTGACTTATGTTAAATACAGAGGTCAGATTTCTGCATCAATGATAGAATTCTTTTAATAAGGCATATTTTTTAAAATATAAAAATATTTTATCATGAATGATCCTATCTTGGAAAATATATTAATTTTCTTATAGGAATTACATTTGTAGTTCTACCTAAGTTTTTTATATTGTAAATGAATATATTTCTATTCAAAATAACAATTTCAATCTACTAATGGAAAATGAACGATTATAGAATGCTGAATAATAAGTTATGAAATCTGGTATAATCATTTGCAAGTAAAGCAGCCAAGTCACTCACTAAGTATTGGTACATGTTGACTCAAGATTCCTTTTGGATAAGTTATTGTAATTAAGTCACATTTTCCATAATATATTGAATCTGTGATGTCTATCAAGTATTTCCTTTAACATAAGCAAAAAGCTGTTAGAGTTGATAATAAAACATATCACAGTGTTTTTAATGTGAAGAGCTATACTTGTTTCCAATATGTTTATGTCTTCCAGGAGTGCATGTAGTTTTTTCCTTTTGGGAATCATCATGGAAGGCTATTTGTTATATATAAAAAAACTCATTAACACCCTCATTTTCCAAGCTTTCTTGGTAAGACCTTAATGTTGTTTTACAAAAATTGTCTGAATTTATGTCTGTGCAGATACACACATCACAGTTCTACTCACCTTAGTGAAAATGTGCTACCTAGTGTAAGCCAATTTCAAGATCAAGTCCTAGACCTAGATTAAAAAGAAAAATGTATATTCTCATCTATACACCAAACAAAAATTAGATAGAGACTGTAATATAGATAAATATGTGGAATATAAAACCAAGGCTTTGCATATCATCATATAAAGACAAAATAATGTATTTTAAAAGGTATTCTCAGGAGAATGCTGTAAACTGAAGTGTTACTACTTAAAGTGCCCTATACTCCAAATGCTATTTGATTTTGCTGTTGTCTTTCTTAGTTTTGAAATAAAATTTAATGAAAGAGAGAAATAATCCAAAGGACAAAGTAAATAAAACTAATGGTAGTGAATTTTAATGATAATCTTTATAGAAAAATGTTAGCTCTTAAATAATTGTTTTACTTGTTGTACTTGTGACCTTCCTCTCTTCATTCTAAAATACAGTTAAAGAATTTCTATCTATTTTACATATCTAAGTGAACTATAATTAAATTAGTAATAGGGAGAGACTGACGATCATGCTAATATATTTACTGTGGGTAATGTTCAAATGTCTTCCAAATATTCATTCTTCAAGCAGAGTAAAATAAATATTAACATGATAACCAAGTGAAAATATTTATTTATAAAAATAACTTTAGCTCTTTTAGATCCAAAAGAGCTTTTGTGAAAATAACAACAAAACTTCTTCATGAGGCTGAAGTGGGAGCTGACAAAACTGACACTTGCCTTATGGATACCTGTTATGACCTATTTCCCTTCAGAGTTGCTATATAGTAGGAGACACAATTTGAACAACAATATAACTAAATTATTTTTTAAATGAGCTATGTAATTTATAATTTTAACTATGGAGAAAATTCCCACATAAATATAAAACAGTCTTTTATGTTGGTCTTCACTATCAGAAAAGGAAGACTTACATATCCTCACACATTAACAGTATAATAATAATCATAATCATAATTACAGACTAATGAGTGTCAGTTATGAGTCAGGCAATATGCTATATATTTTCTTATATATTAAGTCTTTTAATACTCACTGTCTGTAAGTTAAAAATTTATCTCTATTTTTCAGATATGGAAACTCAGGCTCAGAAAGATTTAAAAATTGCCTAATATTATGTAAGCTAGTAAATGAAGAGTTAGGTTTCAAGCCAAACCAAGATCTGTCTGATCCTAAGGCTGATTTATTTCTAGTACTCCACAATACCATTTAACTACTTACATTACATTGTACATTTAACTTACAGAAGGTTGGAATCTTTGTATTGTATTCTAAATAGTTGGTACAGATAAAGTACACATTTATTCTAAAGAAAATCTCAGAAAAGATAAATTTGTTGACAGCAGTTTTATAATTTATGAACTAAAAATTCAGAAATTATAATAACTTCTGAAAGCTTCTTAAATCATTTATGATACTGATAAAATGTAAGCATTACAAGTTAGTGACCTGGAAATCACATTTTTAACTCAAGATATTTTAAGGTAGGAAGATAAGGGATCTGGGGATTGCTTGACTTAGAAGTCATTTGAGAACTGTGTTAATTACCTGGGCTGACCTACTAACTTCAGCATTTTAGAGTCTTTACTTTTAGAACTTGTTTCAGAAAGACAGGGCTCTTGAAGCTGTGTCATTTATTGTCCTCTAAAAAAAATCTTATCTATGGATATTTTAAAAGATAAAAACTATGTTCTTCACTACCAGATTTTAGAGGAGACACATGAAAAAGGGAATGATATTTCTCTTTGAAAAAATATTTCCAGGTTGAAAATGAAGTGTTTTGCTTTTGATTTATATTTTTTAGATTCTTGTGCCAAATATTTGATTTGTAGCATAGTTGGAAAACAGGAAATACAAGAATAAACAAAAGCAGAATAATGAGTTGCATCTTAATCTAATAGAGTTGGATGGCTTTATTGCAATTTGCATATATGTTTTATCTGAATACTTAGGCCACACACAGTGTTCTTGCTTCTTTTTTCAGAGTGATGTTATTCCCAAACCCAAAGTAGAACTACTGATGACATAGTGACAGAAGTAGAAATGATGAACTGAAATAATCCCTCCCTCTCAGTGATTTAAGAATACTCTATTGAAAGCAGTACAGTACAATCCTCTAAACCTATGTTTGGCATTCTCTGAGAATCACATCACTGTTTTGTTTGCTACTTATATTTTTCTTATTTCTAAACCATTCATAGGATCAAATGAATCTGATCATATGTTTACATCAGATGTTTAAAGTATTCAGGGCCTGTGATTGTATTAATAGAAAAAGAACACAGTGGTATTTTTCAGAGTGTTGTTGTAAAGGCAGAATTAAAATATAAATGTAATTCACACATGGTACATAAGTTCTTGAAAAAAACATTATAATAGGTTGTTCAGTTCTCAAAGCTTGATTAAATTTGAATGTAAAAAGCAAAATATATTTTTTAGACTGAGTTTAATGTTTCTGGGAAAAATTTTTATTTTGTTTTGTCTTTCATAGTACTTGTGAATTTGGCATCTAGATGTCTAGGTAAGGAAATTTGTCAGGATCTAGTCAGTCATTAGGAACTACTGGAGAACAAATGAAATGCAAGTCTCAGAAAGCAAAAAGCCAGCAATACAGGCAGACAGATGAGGATGAAGTGGGCTGAGAATTATGGAAAGACAAGACACAGGATTAAAAGTATGAACTATATTCAGGAGGAGCCAATGGAAAAGAAAAAAGTCACAATAAAAACATTATATACCATATCATATTATAAATTATCTTAATTGCAATAATCATTAGAGCAAAGGAAACCACCTAAAAACATAATAATGAAATATGGCTGTCTTATTCAAAATATGGGAGTCTTATTTCCCATGATTTAGCCATAACAAAGTTATTATTTCTGGTTGCCACACAGGTTATAAAATATTCTACTCTACATATACATTTTTTGGAGGTTTTAATTTTCCATATTTACTATGCATAAAATATCTCAAGGCCCCTTAGTGGTCACCAGGGAAGTATAGAATGAGCTAGCATTTTACTAGTCTTTGGATGGAAAAAAAATATCAAAATTAAAGTATCAGAATCTATTATGTTAAGATCGTATATATATATTTTAAAATTATTGCAGTATAGTTTCTTTATAATGTTGTCTTAGTTTCAGGTGTACAGCAAAGTGAATCATTATACATATACATATATCAATTCTTTTTTAGATTGTTTTCCCACATAGGCCATTGCAGAGTACTGAGTTCCATGTGCTATACAGTAGGTCCTTATTAGTAATCTATTTTATATATAGTAGTGTGCATATGTCAATCTCAATCTCCCAATTAGTATCTCCCCCCCTTACCCCATGGTAACCATAAGTTTGTTTTTTACATCTGTAGGGATCATACATGTTTTAGTATTTCCATAAGAGTGGGAATTTAAATTTTGTCATCCCTCATTTGATTGGGTTAAAAACTAAGCTCAAAGTTTGGTTAATCCTCAAAATGACATCTAATTTTTCTAATATGATTAGTGGTTTTATGCACTTCTGTCTTTCCCCTAGATCAGTAAATTATCCTCTTTCTAATTATTTGTGGAAATTAAATTACCTGAATTTTAATGAAGTAGAAAGTAAACTCTTCTATTCTTTCCATTAAATTGCAGGATTGCTTTACATAATTAAACTATTAATGATTAATTTATGAACATATCACCATTTGTTTTTACTAAATGGAATTCTAAAGTATCAATATATTCTATATTCACATTAACTATTATAATGGTCCTTTAGAACTTCTTAATTTGGACTTCACTAATTCAAAATTTGTAATAATTCAAACAAATGGTAAGACATAGTGGTGAAGCCTGGAGCAAATCCTCACTCATCATGGAGTTGAGGAGGCAAAGGCATTTTCCCAAGATTTTTCTGGGCACCTCAGGGTCTTGGTGCTCTGGCCTGGTGTCAGGCCTGAGCCACTGAGGCTGGAAAGCCAAGTCCAGGACATTTGGCCACCACAGACCTCCTGGTCCCAAGTAATATCAAATGGCATAGGCTCTCCCAGAGATTTCTGTCTCAATGCTAACACCCGGCCCTACCCAATGGCCAGCAAGCTCCAGTGCTGGAGGCCCCAACTTAAACAACTAGCAAGAAAGGATCACAACCACACCCATTAACAGAGAGGCTGCCTAAAATCATAATAAGTTCAGAGACACCCCAAAATACACCACCAGAAGCAGCCCTGCCCACCAGAAAGACAAGATCCAGTCCCACCCACCAGAACACAGGCACCAGTCCCCTCTACCAGGAAGGCTACACAAGCCACTGAACAATCCTTACCCACTGGTGGCAGACACCAAAAAGAATGGGAACTATGAACCTGCAGCATGCAAAAATGAGACCCCAAACACAGTAAGTTAAGCAAAATAAAAATAAAGAAAAATATGCAGCAGATGAAGGATCAAGGTAAAAACCCACCAGACCAAACAAATGAAGAGGAAATAAGCAGTCTACCTGAAAAAGAATTCAGAGTAATGATAAGAAAGATGATCTAAATCTTGTAAATAGAATGCAGAAAATACAAGAAACATTTAACAAGGACATCGAAGAACTAAAGAGCAAACAAACAATGATGAACAACACAATAAATGAAATTAAAAATTCTCTAGAGGGAATCAATAGCAGAATAACTGAGACAGAAGACCGGAAAACTGAGCTGGAATATAAAAGAGTGGAAATAATTATCACAGAACAGAATAAGGAATAAAGAATGAAAAGCATTGAGGACAGTCTCAGAGACGTCTGGGAAAATATTAAACACACCAACATTCAAATTATAGGGGTCCCAGAAGAAGAAGAGTAAAAGAAATGGTCTGAGAAAATATTAGAAGGTATTAGAGTTGAAAACTTTCCTAACATGGGAAAGGAAATAGTCAATCAAGTCCAGGAAGGGCAGAGAGTCCCATACAGGATAAATCCAAGGAGAAACACGCCAAGAAACATATTAATCAAACCACCAAAAATGAAATACAAAGAAAAAATATTAAAAGCAGCAAGGGAAAAGAAACAAATAACATACAAGGGATTCCCCATAAGGTTAACAGCTGATCTTTCAGCAGAAACTCTGCAAGCCAGAAAGGAGTGACACAACATATTTAAAGTGATGAAAGGGGAAAACCTATAACCAAGATTACTATACCCAGCAAGGATCTCATTCAGATTTGACACAAAGTTAAAACCTTTACAGACAAGCAAAAGCTAAGAGAATTCAGCACCACCAAACCAGCTTTACAAAAAATGCTAAAGTAACTTCTGTAGGCAGGAAACACAAAAGAAGGAAAAGACCTACAAAAACAAACCCAAAACAATTAAGAAAATGGTAATAGGAACATACATATCAATAATTACCTTTAATGTAAATGGATTAAATACTCCAACCAAAAGACAGACTGGTTGAATGGATGCAAAAACAAGACTTGTATATATGCTGTTCTCAAGAGACCCACTTCAGACCTAGGGACACATACAGACTGAAAGTGAGGGCATAGAAAAAGATATTCCATGCAAATGCAAAGCAAAAGAAAGCTGGAGTAGCCATTCTCATATCAGACAAAATAGACTTCAAAAATAAAGAGTATTACAAGAGACAAAGAAGGACATTACACAATGAACAAGGGATCAATCCAAGAAGAAGACACAACAATTGTAAATATTTATGCACCCAACATAGGAGCATCTCAATACATAAGGCAAATGCTAACAGCCATAAAAGGGCAAATCAACAGTAACACAATTATAGTGCAGGACTTTTTTTAACACCCCATTTTCACCAATGGAGAGATCATCCAAAATGAACATAAATAAGGAAACAGAAGCTTTAAATGACACATTAAGCAAGATGGACTTAATTGATATTTATAGGACATTCTATCCAAAAACAACAGAATACACGTTCTTCCCAAGTTCTCATGGAACATTCTCCTGGATAGATCATATCTTGGGTCACAAATCAAGCCTTGGTAAATTTAAGAAAATTGAAACCATATCAAGTATCTTTTCCGACCACAAAACTATGAGACTAGATATCAATTACAGGAAAAAAAATTTGTAAAAAACACAAATACATGGAGGCTAAACAATACACTACTAAATAACCAAGAGATCACTGAAGAACTCAAAGAGGAAATTAAAAATACCTAGAAACAAATGACAATGAAAACATGATGGCCCAAAACCTATGGGGTTCAGCAAAAGCAGTTCTAAAAGGGAAGTTTATGGCAATAAAATCTTACCTCATGAAACCAGAAAAATCTCAAGTAAATAACCTAACCTTACACCTAATGCAATTAGAGAAAGAAGAACAAAGAAAACCCCAAAGTTAGCAGAAGGAAAGGAATCATAAATATCAGATCAGAAATAAATGAAAAAGAAACAAAGGAAACAGTAGCAAAGATCAATAAAAAACTAAAAGCCATTTACTCAGCTATAAAAAGAAACAAAATTGAGTTATTTGTAGTGAGCTGGGTGGACCTAAGGCCTGCCATACAGAGTGAAGTAAGTCAGAAAGAGAAAAACAAATACTGTATGCTAACACATATATATGGAATCTAAAAGTGAAAAAAAAATGGTTCTAATGATCCTAGGGGCAGGACAGGAATAAAGACGCAGATGTAGAAAATCTGCTTGAGGACATGGGGAGGGGGAAGTGTAAGCTGGGATGAAGTGAGAGAGTAGCATTGACATATATTCACTACCAAATGTAAAATAGATAGCTAGTGGGAAGCAGCTGCATAGCACAGGGAGAACAGCTCGGTGCTTTGTGACCACTTGTATGGGTGGGATATGGAGGGTGGGCGGGAGACACAAGAAGAAGGGGATATGGGGATATATGTATACATATAGCTGATTAACTCTGTTATACAGCAGAAACTAACACAACATTGTAAAGCAATTTTACTCCAATGAAGATGTTAAAAAAACCCAAAAACAAATGGTAGACTGATACTGTTGAAAAGAGTTTACCAAGCCAAACGCAAATATATATCATTTAAAGAGAAGACACACTCTTAAGATATATGAGAAACAATTATTTATTAATACAATCCAAAAATATAACCCTCATATAAACAGAGAAGAACCATTTGGTTTTTGATGTACTCATTACAGATAATTTTTGAATAGATATAGAATTAATAGCCCTAAGAGGGCATATGCATTTAAAACAATTTTATTCCTTTTCCAAACAGAATCTGAATCCCATTTGTATAATACCCTACCAGCTAAGAGTGATTAGGGAAAATAAATCAAATTTGAATGAACAGACTTTTCTACACAGAAGTATTCAGAATGATTCCTCTTTACCTAATGTCAAATGATGAAAAGATGGCACTTTCTCAATTCTTGTGGAAAATAATATGGATAATGCAGATTCATTCAATTCAGCAAGTTTTATTGAGATCCTACTATGTACAAGTGCTGATTAATCATGCTGTGTAACACTTCTGAATAGCCTACCACTTTCTTTAGAAGGTCTTTTGGTCCAATTCTCAAGAGACAATATTTACAGCCTAGTGTTGTCCTATGTTTCTACATACATTACAACAAATATGAAATATGAACCAAAAGGGAATACTATTGCCTTGAAGTAACCATTATCTTATCCCCTCTCCACATGTATTCTGTATGCCTAAAACTTACCATAATTCATTTTCTTCACTGAATTTCAGTTAAACTAACTTTGAATATTGAGAAGAAATTCAAGCAGAATAAGGTTAGATAAAACCTAAGCTTGGAATTGTCACGGCATCTTTGAGCAGGTTTTATACCAGAAGGTCTGTGCTAATATCTGCAACACCTAGAAATATAAGCAGACTTAGACAAATCTTGATTTTATTATTCTTCCTATTTATAGAAATGTGAGGAGAAGGTATGAGAATTTCAATTCCTTATGTTAAAGCAATCTTTATGTTCTGGAATGAATTCAAGCTACAGTGTCAATATCAATAACAATCATAGCTAACACTGAATAATCAATTTCTATATGACAGGTATTTCTCATAGCTCATGTAAAGTAACTCATTTCATCCCATCAACAACTCTATTCTTATACTAATTACATTGATAAGGAAATAGGCTGTGCAGATTGATAAAGTAAACTGCTGGTCATAAAGCTGCTAAACAACACAATCAGAATTTGAATCCAGACAGTCTTTCCTTAAAGAGCCAGAATATTAACTACTAAATAACACCACCTCTCTTTCTAAAACATCTTGTCTCATTTGTCTCTCTCATGATTAATTTTGGAGATTAAATGCAGACTAATAATGTCTAACCATATATTAAATCTTATCAGGATCTGGTTAATTATAACAGCTGTAATGCATAAGAATTTTTCAGGCATCTCAGAAGTTGGAAGTTTCAAATATATATATATTTGAAATAATAGTTGCAGAAACTTAAGAGAGAAGCAAAACTTCAAAAACCCCACTGAGTTCTTCCTTGAGAAGTAGGAATGGCTTTCTTGACATAACAGAATCCATTTTTGCCTAAGCCATTTTGTGATCTAAGGCTAGCCACAACCACAATGCTTGCCCTTGAACAGGTCTTAATAATTAATGATCATTTTTTGGTGGGAGGGATGTGCATACGGCATGCGGGATCTTAGTTCCCTGACCAAGGATTGAACCTGTGCCCCCTGCAGTGGACCGCCAAGGAAGTTCCAGTAACTTATGATCTTAAAGGAACAAAGGAATGCAGGAGCAGAGATAGTGCAGTGATAAAGCAGTGTCCTAGTTCCTCCTCAAGGAATATACATAATATATCTTGGAGTTCTGCAGGAGCTAAGGCCCCCAACCAGGTGTAGGATGGAATGATGATGTTGACTCTCCTAACTTCAATCTACTAAAGCTTGGACTCTGTAGACCTTTGCCTCAATTCTATGCTGAATTCTCCTCTGCTTAAGCCCCTTCATGAATATGCACATACCCTTAGCTTAAAACTTCCCCAGTTTTTGCTATTCAGGGAGACACTGCTTTAGGAAAGACCCCTGGTGCTCTTACTTGCTGCAGGTAATAATAAATACTTCCTTCTGCAGATCTTTGGCTTGGTCATGTCTATTGGCTTGACACCCACCAAGAGGTGAAACCACTTTTCAGGTAACATCCTCACAGCCATATTTTAACTCATAGCTGTAAAGAAATTGGTAGTATCTGTACTATATATTGCATCTATACTATATTTGGAGGTAAACTACCCTTTCCACTCTTATGTAATTGATTTTTCTAAACACCTTTGAGACACATTTAGGTAATTTTGTTATTGAAGGCTTTTTTAGTACCTAGCTATCTGAAATATTTTATAAAAAGAGTACAAGAGTTTATTCATCCACTTAAACATTTATTGAATGCCTACTCAAAAAGGAAGGAATACATGGAGGGCCTTCTCCATTCATGGCTTCATGAGAGGAATTATTACGTACTGTGTAACTAAACTGGGAAAAAGGACCAAAATCCATATTATCATGAGTAACCAGTAACTTTAGATTCACAACATTATAGTTTCTGTAAAAATATTTTTGAAAAACATAGTATAACATTGTACTTTATATCTATATTTAATATAATTAGTTTGCATTATTATATTTTAATTACTATTATTCTACAGCAATCTAATCGGACACTAATCTACATCATATTTTTAATTTCTTATATATTTATTAAAATATAGTTGATGTATAATATTATGTTAATTTCAGATGTACTACATAATGATATGACATTTGCATACATTATGAAATGATCGCCATGAAAAGAATAACCTTAACCAAGGTGGTGAAAGATATATACTGTGAAAACTATAAAACAATGATGATGGAATTTGATAAGGATACACATAAATTGGAAGATATCACATGATCTTGAATTAGAAGAATTAATATTGTTAAAGTGGCAATAGTACTCAAAGCAATCTACAGATTTATTATAATCCCTATAAAAATACCTGTGATATTTTTCACAGAACTAAAAAGTAATCCTAAAATTCATATGGTACCACAAAATAACCAAAATTGCCAAAGAAATCTTGAGAAAAAAGAGGCTGGAATTATCACCCTCCCAGACTTCAGACTATACTATTGGGGTTGCCAAAAATTCATTCAGGTTTTTCTGTAACATCTTATGGAAACAAACAAATGAACTTTTTGGCCAACCCAATACAATGCCACAGTAATCAAAACAGTATGGTACTGGTAAAAAAACAGATACATAGATCACTGGAACAGGATAGAGAGCCAGAAATGAAGCCACACTTATATGGTCAATTAATCTATGACAAAGGAGACATGAATATACAATGTGAAAAAAACAGCATTTTCAATAAATGGTGCTGAGAAAACTGGACAGTGCCATGTGAAAGAATCAAACTGGAATACTTTTTCACACCATAACAAAAGTAAACTAAAAATGTATTAAAGGCTTAAATGTAACACCTGAAACCATAAAACTCCTAGAAGAAAAGAGCCAGTATGTTCTTTGACATTGGTCTTTGCATTATTGTTTTTTGTATATATCTCCTCAAAGAGTGGAAATAAAAGCAAAAATAAACAAATGAGACTACATCAAACTAAAGTTTTTGCATAGTGGCAGAAACTATCAAGAAGACAAAAAGGCAGCTTACTGAATGGGAGAAAATATTTGTAAGCAATATATCCATAGGGGTTATTATCCAAAATATACAAAGATTTCATACAACTCAGCACTAAAAAAAATCAACACAATTAAAAAATGGGCAGAGAACCTCAACAGACCTTTTTCCAAAGAACACATACATATGGCAAACAGACACATGAAAAGATGATTGACATCACTAATCATCAGGGAAATGCAAATCAAAATCACAATGAGATACCACCTCACACTTGTAAAAATGGCTATTAACAAAAAACAAGAAATAACAATTGTTGGTGAGGATGTAATCTAATATTTTAAATCAACCTTCAATTAAAAAAAAAACACCCACAAAGTAAAGGCTAGGACAATGGCTTCATTTGTAAATTGTAACACACATTTTAAGAAGAATTAACATTATTCCTTCTCAAACTCTTCCAAAAATTATAAAAGGGGGGCAATTTACAACTATTTTATGATACCAGATTTGCTGTATTAATAAGGAAAAGTTATCACAAGAAAACAGGAAAACATCTGTCATGAATATAGATATAAACATCGTCAACAAAATACTAGCAAACTAAACCCCACAGCATTTTTAAAAGGATTATATCCAATGATCAAGTGGGATTTATCCCAGGAAGCTTGAGACAACAATCAAATGTCAATCAATATAATAAAGCATATTAGTAGAATGAAGGGAAAAAATACATGACAATCTCAATTGATACAGAGAAAAACACCGAACAAAAGCCAAAAATTTTTCATGATTAAAATAAGACACTAAGAGTTGAAGGGACCTTCATCAACCTGATAAAGGACATTTATGAAAACCTGACGGCTAACATAATACTTAAAGCTGAAATAAACCACAGTGGGTTACCACCTCATAGCCATTAGAATGACTATTAAAAAAACAAATGAACAAACACAATCAGAAAATAACAAATATTGGTGAGGATGTGGAGAATTGGAACACCCGTACATAGTATGTAAAATGATACCACTGGGGATAACTGCATGACATTTCCTCAAAAAGTAAAACAAAGAAGTACTGTATATTTCAGCAACTCCAATTCTGGGTATATACCCAAAGAATTGAAAGCAGAAACTGAAGCAAATATTTGTTCAACAATGTTCACAGCAGACTTATTCCACAGTCAAAGGGTGGGAAGAACCCAAATATCCATCAACTGATGAATGCATAAACAAAATGTGATATATACGTATAGTAGAATATTATTCAGCCTTAGAAAGATTGAAATTCTGATATATGCTGCAACATGGATGAATCTTGAAGATATTATGCTAATGAAATAAGCCAGAATAAAGGATGAATATAGTGTGGTTCCACTTATACTATGTGCCTAGAATAGTTAAATTCATAGACATGGAATATAGGATAGTGGTTATCAGGGGCTGAGGGAGTTATTTTCAGTGAGTACAGACTTTCATTTTGGGATTAAGAAAATGTTCTTGAGATGGACAGAAGTAATGATATGAGTGTTCTAAATGCTGCTGAACCAGACAGTTGAAAATTGTTAAAACGGTAAATTTTGTTATGTATATTTTATCATAATGATAAAAAAGAAGTATTGCTGAAAGAAGTTAGAACAGGTATAAATAAATGGAAATATATCCTGTGTTCAGGGATTAGAAAACAATGTTTATACGATGGCAATACTTCTCAAAGCAATCTACAGATTCAATGCAATCCCTATCAAAATTGATATTCAAATGAGTACGTAATAACAAGGGGCACTGCATAGCCAAAATAATCCTGTAAAAGAATGAAGTTCAAGTACTCATACATCCTGATTTCAAATCTTAGTACAAAGCTACAGTAATCATGAGAGTGTGGAACTCCCATAAGGAGAGACTTATAGACCAATAGAATATAACTGAGAGTTCAAAAATAAACCCATATATCTTTGGTCAATTGATTTTGGACAAAAGTGTCAAGACCATTTAAAAGGGGGAGAATATTCTCTTCAACAAATGGTACAGACAAAACTGGATGTCCACATGCAAAAGAATGAATTTGGACCCTTACTTCAAACCACATTAAAAAAAAAAACTCAAAATGAATCAAAGATCTTAATGTAAGAGCTAAAACTATAAAACTATTGAAAAAAAATGGGGTATATCTTCATTACCTCAGATTTCAAAATGGTTTCTTAGATATGACACCAAAAGTAGAGGCAAAAAAATAAATTAATACATTGGACTTCACCAAAGTTAAAATATTCTGTTCCAGAGGATATGATCAAGAAAGTAAAATGAAAACCCACAAAATGAGAAAAAAACATTTTCAAACCATGAACCTGATACAGAACTTGTGTCTATAACATATACAACTAAACACCAAAAGACAAACAACCCAGCTAATACATGAGCAAAAGATTTGAATAGAGAGTTCTCCAATGGAGATATACAAATGGCCAACAAAAACAGGAAAATATGCTAAACATCATTAGCAATTAGGGAAATGCTAACCAACACCACGAGATACCATTTCATACCCGTTTGGATTTTGGAAACCAGGTGTGGGAAGGCAGAGTGTGGCATACTGTCTATCATGATAATATGTATGTTCCAATTTTGTGTTTAAGTTAGTAGAAAATTGGGATTCATTGACAGTTTTCTAAAAGGGCAGTACCATAATCAGAATTCAATAATCTTATTATTAGGGATAAGTTATCTAGTAATTCATGTAAACCCTTACAACGTAATTTATTTTTAATTTGTATCAAATTTCATGGCACATACTTTATAACTTTAGAACTAATCTCTCTTGGAAATGTATTCTATTTTTCATGTATTATACTTCTGTGAGCTTCAGGGGTTAAACTGTAGTTTATGAATAAATCTGTAATCAACTATTTGTGCATTTAATAGTTTTATAATAAGGAAATTATTCTCCATCAATTTTATTAAATTTGTAAAGGATCCCTTTTTAAACTATTTTTACCTTGCTACACAATAAAAAATGCCCTTTTAAACCCCTCTTTAGGTGATTTAAGCACAATGATTAACATTCTCCTATCACTAGTCAAAACTCAAAGGATAAACTTTGATTAAAAATCTTCTAACAAACAAAAGCCCAGGACCAGAAGGCTTCACAGGTGAAATCTATCAAACATTTAGAGAAGAGCTAACAACTATCTTCCTCAAACTCCTCCAAAATATAACAGAGGGAGGAACACTCCCAAACTTATTCTATGAAGCCACAATAACCCTGATACCAAAACCAAAGATGTCACAAAAATAAAATTACAGGCCAATATCACTAATGAACATAGATGTAAAAATACTCAACCAAATACTAGCAAACGGAATTCAACAGCACATTAAAAAGATCATACACCATGATCAAGTGGGGTTTATTCCTGGAATTCAAGGATTCTTCAATATATGCAAATCAGTCAATGTGATACACCATATTAACAACCTGAAGTATAAAAACCATATGATCATCTCAATAGATGCAGAAAAAGCTTTTGACAAAATTCAATACACATTTATGATAAAAACTCTCCAGAAAGTGCACACAGAGGGAACCTACCTCAACATTATAAAGGCCATATATGACAAACTGACAGTCAACATCATTCTCAATGGTGAAAAACTGAAAGCATTTCCTCTAAGATCAGGAAAAAGACAAGGGTGTCCAATCTCACCACTATTATTCAATATAATTTTGGAATTTTTAGCCACAGCAATCAGAGAAGAAAAATAAATAAAAGGAATCCAAACTGGAAAAGAAGTAGTAAAACTGTACCTGTTTGCAGATGACATGATACTAAACATAGAAAACCCTAAAGGTGCCACAAGAAAACAGCCAGAGCTAATCAATGCACTCGGTAAAGTTGCAGGATACAAAATTAATGCAGAGAAATCTTTTGCACTAACAATGAAAGATCAGAAAGAGAAATTAAGGGAACACTCCCATTTACCACTGCAACAAAAAGAATAAAATACCTAGAACTAAACCTACCTAAGGAGACAAAAGGCCTGTATGCAGAAAAGTATAAGACACTGAACAAAAAAATCAAAGACAATACAAACAGATGGAAAGATATAACATGTTCTTAGATTGGAAGAATCAATATTGTGAAAATGACTATACTACCCAAAGCAATCTACAGATTCAATGCAATGCCTATCAAATTACCATGGACATTTTTCACAGAACTCGAACAAAATAATTTTACAATTTGTATGGAAACATAAAAGACCCTGAATAGCCAAAGCAATCTTGAGAAAGAAAAACGGAGCTGGAGGAATCAGACTCCCTGACTTCAGACTATACTACAAAGCTACAGTAATCAAGGCAGTATGGTACTGGCACAAAGACAGAAATATAGATCAAGGGAAGAAGATACAAAGCCCAGAGATAAACCCACGCACATACGGTCACCTTATCTTTGACAAAGGAGGCAAGAATATACAATGGAGAAAAGACAGCCTCTTCAATAAGTGGTGCAGGGAAAACTGGACAGCTACATGTAAAAGAATGAAATTAGAACACTTCCTAACACCATACACAAAATAAACCCAGAAAGGATTAAAGACCTAAATGTAAGGCCAGACACTATCAAACTCTTAGAGGAAAACATAGGCAGAACACTCTATGACATAAATCACAGCAAGATCCTTTTGGAACAACCTCCTAGAGAAATGGAAATAAAAACAAAAATAAACAAATGGGACCTAATGAAACTTAACTTAAGACTTTTGCACAGCTAAGGAAACCATAAAGATGAAAAGACAACCTTCAGAATGGGAGAAAATATTTGCAAACGAAGCAACAGACAAAGGATTAATCTCCAAAATATACAAGCAGCTCATGCAGCTCAATATCAAAAAATCAAACAACTCAATCTAAAAATGGGCAGAAGACCTAAATAGACATTTCTCCAAAGAAGACATACAGATGGCCAACAAACACATGAAAAGATGCTCAACATCACTAAACATTAGAGAAATGCAAATGAAAACCACAATGAGATATCACCTCACACCGGTCAGATGGCCATCATCAAAAAAATCTAGAAAAAATAAATGCTGGAGGGGCTTGGAGAAAAGCGAACCCTCCTGCTCTGTTGGTGGGAATGTAAATCAATACAGCCACTATGGAGAACAGTATGGAGGTTCCTTAAAAAACTAAAAATAGAACTACCATATGACCCAGCAATCCCACTACTGGGCATATACCCTGAGAAAACCATAATTCAAAAGTATGCATGTACCAAAATGTTCATTGCAGCAGTATTTACAAAAGCCAGTACATAGAAGCAACCTAAATGTCCATGGACAGATGAATAGATAAAGAAGATGTGACTCATATATACAATGTAGTATTGTTCAGCCATAAAAAGAAATGAAATTGAGTTATTTGTAATGAGGTTGATAGACCTAGAATCTGTCATACAGAGTGAAGTAAATCAGAAAGAGAAAAGCAAATACCGTATGCTAATGCACATATATGGAATCTAAAACAACAGTACTGATGAAACTAGTCGCAGGGCAGGAATAAAGACGTAGGCATAGAGAATTGACTTGAGGACACGGTGGCAGGGGAGGGGAAGCTGGGATGAAGTAGAGAGTAGCATTGACATGTATACACTACCAAATGTAAAGTGGGTCCTAGTGGGAAGAAGCTGCATAGCACAGGGAGATCAGTTCGAGGTTTTGTAATGACCTAGAGGGGTGAGATAAGGAGGGTGGGAGGGAGGCTGAAGAGGGAGGGCATATGGGGATATATGTATACATATAGCTGATTCACTTTTTTGTACAGCAGAAATTAACCCAACACTGTAAAGCAATTATACTCCTATAAAGATATTAAACAAAAAACTCATGGTGACAGGTCATAAATATTCTCCAATTTATGTATTCAGTAAATAGACAATCTGATCTATTTCATAGTTTCATAAATTTTGGTACTGGCCAAATAATTTAACATTATGGAGAAATATTTGGTCTCAGTCTTGTGAAAAATGTGGTGGTTCACAGATTTGATTTCGGCAAGAAATCACTGCATGAAATAAAATCATGAAAGTAATAAAAAATATTTCTAATTTTAACAATGCTTAAGTGCTTCAGAAATATGGTTTTCTTTAGTTTTTTTTACAGCACATATATTTTTTATCTTCATCCTTTAATTTTACTTTTTTACTACAGCTTAGCCATTCTTTGCCAAACATTGGTGGTTGTTATTTATTTTCTCAAATAAATCAACCTTTATAGAAGTATTTTCTTATGAGTGTCTTTATCCCCATTAGAGTTGTTGATTTATGTTTGTTTATGTCTGTGTGATGTGTTGATTATTTTAATGAAGCTATCTTTCCACACTGACTACTATATGTTTCCTAGAATTCAAAAACAGATATGCCAAAATAACTCCATGAAAGATACTGTAGAAAATGTTACACTTTGCTTGGAGAAGGGTCAAGTAAATGTACTAAGGAAGAAACACTTGCTGTAACTGCAGCAGAAAATAACAGCTAAGCAGTAAGTTGAATTTGTATTTCTATTTCCAAGGATAACAGTTTTAAAGTGAAGATCTGTGGTTCTTGGTAAACAAAAGTGTATTTGAATTAACCCTTTTTGCATTTCATACCTGAGACCCAGGTTCTGCAAAAGCTTTCACAGGCACACATTTCTAAATAAGGCATAAAATATTATGCAAAGCTATTGGAAACTAAAGCACATACAGAGATAAAATTCACAAATTGTCTGCTTGTTCTTTGCCTCCTCAGGTATAAATTGCAATTTGATCATTAGTTTGCACATGTAGTCACTCATTTAACAAAATAAGTACCGATATTGAAGGCTCTATGCAAAGTGTTTGGTGGCTATCTCTCTCTCTCTACAAGGAAATTGTTGCTTTTCATTGAGCCAATACACAGGCACATGTATACTTACAAAGAGACATGAGAAAATATACATTTAATATTTCTACATCAAAAGTTCTGTACTTATCATTTATATTCAACTTTTCCCAGAAAGGATTGTGGTGCCTAGAAACATTAAAATATATACTAAAGAACCATTGCAATCAGACATAAACTATAAAAGATAGCTTTCAAAACAAGCAAAAAACTGAAACTAACAGCAAATTACCAAGCATCTAGTGTAAATTAGTTATTATAGTTGAGCAGTAAAGTTTTTTCTGTGTTTGTTGTAAGCCAAATCAAAAGGAAGCCGTGGTCTGTCATATAAATTTTTGAAAAACAGAAGCATTCAAGTTAATTGGGAGAAACAGGCTTCTTTTTCTTGACATAAAGCTAAAAAGAAACCTTTTTGTTGACATTAAATAATGAACATTTTGTTACTCAAAGACACTGAAATATTTCACAAGCCAAGTTTCCTCTTAATGCCTTTCTGTAAAAACTGAAGGCATTACATTATAAATTCAGAAAAGTTGTGTTTACCCAAACTTTGGGTTTGTTTTACCATATCATAACATTCATGATTGTTGCTTTTGGATGAGCTAACATAATAGAGAGCATTTACAAAATCTGATGAATGGAAAGTTAGCATGTGGCCTAGTCCAATGGTTCTCAAACACCAATCAGATGTATTCAGTAGAGCTGTTACATCAGTATCACTTGGTGACTTTTAGGTCACACAATATAGGTTCTTGAGGCATGCCTCCCACAGATTCTGATTCAGTATGCCTGGGGCAAAGCCCAGGTATCCTCCTTTTCAAAATGGTACTTAGGTGATTTTGATACTTTATATTGTCTCTCTCAAATATCACTGGTTTCAATTGAACATGTAAAGTACTGGAAGATAATTAATTAATAATTGAATTCCCTGATAAAGTACAATTCAACAAATATTCATTGAGCACCTTCTATGTACCAAGCACTCGGATACCTAGGTGAGCAAGATAGAATTTCAGCTCTTGTAGAACTGGTATTCTGGAGTGAGGGAGGTTATCAATGAATAAGATAATTTCAACAGTGAGTAGTGTTATGAATAAAATAGAACAAGGCAATGTAAGGTAGACAATTAATGAAAAGATGGGAATTGATTAGTTGATGGAGGGAAGATAAGTACCTAAAGTACTAATAGTGTTTACTGTTGATTAAATTATAAAGACCAGTATTGGATTTAATTTCTGTAGTGAAGACTGAAAGACTGATATTTTATTTTTGTTTACTGTGAGACCAATCATAATCTGTATAGAAATGGACTGCATAAACACCTGCAGGTTTTGTAAAAATTTGGGCTCAATAAAAATCCTTCAATATACCCGATAATTTTAGTACATCCTTGGCTGAGACTCCAGAGTACTAAGTCATAAAAATATTTTGGGTCTAAATATTGTAAAGTCCTAAAAGAATCTGAATATGTCTCCATATTCATGGAAATAACATGGTAAGCTAACAACCTCAAGGGACTGAATGATTTGAGCAATTAGATGGGGGTCATAATATTATCTATTAAAGTACTGAAGAATGTACTCTAAATGCAACAATATAATTAAAAAATAGTTAATGTAAGCTACTCTTTGTGACAACAGATAACTAACAGATTAATCTGATTCTTAAAGTCGGGCCTAATTCACAAGTTGAAAAACTCATTATCATCATGGAGGTTAATACTTAACTCTTACTTGTGTATATATCCAGTTCATTGAATACAATTAGAATTTTTATGATATATTAAAACAACTCCTTAAAAGAGAAATCTTTTTGGTCCAGCTAATAACCTAAGCCATAATGATTCTAGAAGTCTTATTTTATTTTATAGACTTTTAAGAACTAGTAATACTCATGTATATGGAAAGTATACAATTGGTCCATGAATAAATCTAGACTATAGAATCCAAGGCCAACAAGAGTTCAAATCATGCTTTAAAAAATCAAATGCTGTTATTAATAAGTTTTCCATGTAAAATAAAACAGCAGAGATGGCTAAACTAATAGTTGTTTTCCAAATACATATTATATTAAGAGATCCAATTTCTTAAGAAGAAAACCGGCAATAAGGTTTTCCTAAAAATCTGTATTGAATTATAATTCACATACCATAAAAGTCACCTATTTAATGTGTGCATGCAGTTCAGTGTGCACATGTAAACTTACTTCAACTCTTTTTTGGAATAAGACATAACTAAATAAATTCATAAATAAATAAATTTACATTTGTGGCAAGCACAAAAATAAGATTGGATAATTAATCTGTGTGTGTGTGTGTGTTTGTAAAGTGGTTGACATCAGCTGGAGAGGTTGCATGGCTCAGGCAGAGAATATTGGATTTAAAGTCAGAAGAATTCAGAGAGAATATCAGACCTGCCGTTTGTTATTAACTCATTAACTTAAAAGGGGTAACAATCACAACCTTCTTCACAATGTTGAGATCAAATGAAGTAAATGTGTGCCACTGTTCTGTAAACTGTAAAGCACTCCCATGCATGGAGAAACAATTATCATTTGAAATTATTTATAATCTAGAATGCTATGTCAGGACCAACAAAATGTGATATAAAAGGAATTAATATAAAGCCTTATGTTTAGGTCCAAAATATATGAAAGAAGAGAATTGGCTTGCCATTAGTAGCTCAAAGTTAAAAAGTCCTACTGGATTAGTTGACCACATCACATTATGAACCAATAGAGTGTAATATACCTGACAAAATAGGCCAATACACTGTTTGGATACTTTACTACAGAAGTTTCCTGATACAGGGGTGGGTGGGGGCAGGGTACAGGTGATAGCAGACTTATCGGACTCATTGGTCAGATTACATGTGCAGATTTAGGTCTAATTATAGTTACCATCCTCTAAATGAGGTATATTGAAATTGAAGTATATCCAGAAGAGAATATCTAAGATAGTCAGGACCCTGGAAAAATAGGTGATATGAAGAGGAACAGTTGAAGAAAGTAAGATACATATATTATGTTCTGTAGGTGCAGAAAAGGAAGAGATCATCGTGGCTGGAGTGGTCAGGGAAAGCTTTAGGTGACGGGTAGAATCTAATTTGGTATGAAAATGGAATCTGAAAAAGACGTGTGTACTGGTGAGAGCTAATTATATAGTCATCAAATCTTGGATTTCACTTCTATTAAACTGAATTTGAAGGACTGAAAAGCAAATACAAAGCTGAGTCAATATAAGCTATTGAAAACACTTGCTCCAGCAATAGGGAAAAGGAGAAATTTCTTCCTAAACAAGTTCATGGATTAAAATGTTTGTACGAAAATTTAGAAAACAATGTCTCAACACAGAAACATTCATTAATAAAGGCGGAAGGTGATATATGCCATAATGATAATCATCAGAGTCTGCCCTTTAAGTGAGATTACTACAATTCTGTGATATTACAAAGTAACTGGAATCTTTTGTTTTCATAGAAACAATGACAGCTGAGAGCTAACCTTTATGATGAGGTTGGTGATCACTCTCACACTTTACCCCTGATGGCAAAAAGAGAGATTGTATAGTGTTACTTGCTGGAGTTTTGGATATTTGAGGTAAAAAGTGGAAACTGAAATAAAATGTTTGTGTATCTGTATTTTAAATTAATAATAATAAAGGAGAAGAAAAAAAAGTTCATGCCAGGTAAGAGAGTTTTAAAAACAAAATAACCTTAAACAGTTTACTTTAAATAAAATATTATTTAAAATAAACTATAATTGATTATTTATGGGAAATCTATTCCATTATAAAATTATTTTCTTAGATGTATTTCTAAAGTAACCTAAACCATGGTTCTTGTGAAATGGTTATCATCTGTCATGACATCATTAGAGTTGTGATAATTTTATGTAGTCCTCTGCTAGTTAATATATAACATTGATCAACTGCATGGCAGTAACATTCAGGACCTCTTGAGTAAATAAGTAAATATTTCCTATGTAGTCTTTCTCTCTCTCTCTCTCACTCTGTGTGTGTGTGTGTGTGTGTGTGTGTGTGTGTGTGTATGTAAAATATTCACCAAATATGTAGATACCAATTAGTTCAACACTACAGTTTGAAATGAAAGCTCATATATTTAACAATGCATTTTCATTAAAATAACAAAACAGTAAATGTAGTTCATGAGAAAACAATAATAACTAGCCTTTAAGTATGATATTGATTGAATCCTCATGTGAAATGAAAAGCTTTTTAAATGTCATCTTCTTAATTAGTGCACCCTTTAAATAGTGTTATAAAGTTATACACTAGGGACTTTCAGCTATACTGCATTAGATTACTACAGATAGGTGTATGCTAAAATGCTAAAATGTACAGGGTATGCTAAAACATTAAATAAATTTACCATTCCTTTTTTCAGCTTTATTGAAGTATAATGGATAAATAATATTGTAAGATATTAAAGTACACATATGATGATGTGAAATACTTATACATTGTGAAAGGATTCACCCCATCTAGTTGATGAGCACAACCATCACTTCAAATTTAATTGATTAATTAACTTTTCGTGAGAACATTTAAGTTCTACTATCTTGGCAAATTTCAATTATACAATATGGTGTTATCAACTATAGTCACCACATTAAATTAGATCCTTAGACCGTATTCATCTTATAGTTGAAAATTTGTACGCTTTTACCAACCTCTCCCTATTTCCTCCACGCCCCAGCCTCTGTCAACCACTTTTCTATTCTGTCTCTATTACTTTTTCAAAAAATTTACACTCAACAACTCTAGCTATTTTTGAATAATAGAGTTATACCTTGCTTCATCGTACAACTTCCTTCATCATTCTAGCTTATATCTTTATATTTTATTCTTTTTTGCACCTTTACCTCCAGCTATATTGAGATATAATTGATATGTAACATTGTGAGAGTTTAAGGTGTACAACATGATGGTGTGATATTCATATATCATATATATTGCAAAATGATTACCACAGTAAGGTTAGTTACCACCTCTATCACCTCAGGTAATTTTCACTTATTTTTTGTGATGAGACCATTTACGTTCTACTCTCTTAGCAACTTTTAGGTATATAATACAATATTGTTAACTATAGTCACCATGCTGTACATTAGATTCCCCAGAACTTATTCATCTTATGACTGGAAATTTGTACGCTTTTACCAACATCTCCGTATTTCCACCACTCCTCAGCCCCTGACAACCAACAATCCACTCTCTGTTTCTATGAATTTAGCTTTTTTAGATTCTGCATATAAGTGAGATCATACAGTATTTTTTGTTCCCTGCCTGACTTATTTCACTTAGCACAATACGTTCGAGGTTCATTGCTGTTTCAAATGGCAGATTTCTTTCTTTTTCATTGTTGTATAATATTCCATTGTGTATGTTTATGTATATACATATATAGATTTAGACAGTGTATACAACTATGTATACGTATACACATGCACACACACATATATACATGCATACATATCACATTTTCTTAATTCATTCATCCCTCAACGGACACTTAGGTTATTTCCATGCCTTGGCTTATGTGACTAACACTGCTATGAACATGGGAGTGCAGATATGTCTTCAAGATACAGATTTCATTTCCTTAGTATATGTATCTATAAGTGGAATTGCTAGATCACATGGTAGTTCTATTTTTAATTTTTTGAGGAAGCTCGAAACTGAGTTCTATAGCAGATGCACCATTTTACATTCCTACCAAGAGTGTACAAGCGTTCCCTTTTCTCAACATCTTCACCAACACTTGATATTTCTTGTATTTTTTAATAAAAGCCATTCCAACAGGTGTGAGGTGATATCTCCTTGTGATTTTGATCTGCATTTCCCTGATGATTAGTGATGTTGAGAACCTTTTCATGAACCTGTTGGCCATTCGTAAGTGTTCTTGAAAAAGGTCTATTCAATTCCTCTGCCCATTTTTTAATCTAATAATAATAATATTTTACTATTTAGTTCTTTATATATTTTGGATATAAATCTCATCAGATAAATGGTTTGCAAACATTTTCTGCCATTCTGTAGGTTGATTTTTTTTTAATTTTGCTTTTCAGTTTTAATTCTTTTAAACATACAATAGAATTTATTGTGTTTTTCCAGATTTCATTGTTTTCCTTTTTTTTCTTTTATTTATTTATTTATTATTTTTTAATTTTTTACTTTTAACATCTTTATTGGAGTATAATTGCTTTACAATGGTGTGTTAGTTTCAGCTTTATAACAAAGTGAATCACTTATACATATACATATGTTTCCATATCTCTTCCCGCCTGTGTCTCCCTCCCTCCCACACTCACTATCCCACCCCTCTAGGTGGTCAAAAAGCACTGAGCTGATCTCCCTGTGCTATGTGGTTCCTTCCCACTAGCTATCTATTTTACATTTGGTAGTGTATATATGTCCATGCCACTCTCTCACTTTGTCACAGCTTACCATTCCCCCTCCGCGTATCCTCAAATCCATTCTCTCATAGGTCTGTGTCGTTATTCCCATCTTGCCCCTAGGTTCTTCATGACCATTTTCTTTTTTTTAGATTCCATATATATGTGTTAGCATACGGTATTTGTTTTTCTCTTTCTGACTTTCTTCACTCTGTATGACAGACTCTAGGTCCATCACCACACTACAAAAAACTCAAATTTGTTTCTTTTTATGGCTGAGTAATATTCCATTGTATATATGTGCCACATCTTTATCCATTCATCTGTTGATGGACACTTATGTTTCTTCCATGTCCTGGCTATTGTAAATAGAGCTGCAATGAACATTTTCGTACATGATTCTTTTTGAATTATGGTTGTCTCAGGGTATATGCCCAGTAGTGAGGTTGCTGGGTCATATGGTAGTTCTGTTTGTAGTTTTTAAGGAACCTCCATACTGTTCTCCATAGTGGCTGTACCAATTTACATTCCAACCAACAGTGCAAGAGGGTTCCCTTTTCTCCACACCCTCTCCGGCATTTACTGTTTGTAGATTTTTTCGTGATGGCCATTCTGAATGGTGTGAGATGATATCTCATTGTAGTTTTGATGTGCATTTCTCTAATGCTTAATGATGTTGAGGATTCTTTCATGTGTTTGTTGGAAATCTGTATATCTTCTTTGGAGAAATGTCTATTTAGGTCTTCAGCCCACTTTTGGATTGGATTGTTTGTTATCTTGATATTGAGCTGCATGACCTGCTTGTAAATTTTGGCGATTAATACTTTGTCAGTTGCTTCATTTGCAAATATTTAATCCCATTCTGAGGGTTGTCTTTTCATCTTCTTTATGGTTTCCTTTGCTGTGCAAAAGCTTTGAAGTTTCATTAGGTCCCATTTGTTTATTTTTGTTTTTATTTCCATTTCCCTAGGAGGTGGGTCAAAAAGGATCTTGCTGTGATTTATGTTATAGAGTGTTCTGCCTATGTTTTCCTCTAAAAGATTGATAGTGTCTGGCCTTACGTTTATGTCTATAATCCATTTTGAGTTTATTTTTGTGTATGGTATTAGAGAGTGTTCTAATTTCATACTTTTACATGCAGATGTCCAGTTTTCCCAGCACCACTTATTGAAGAGTCTGTCTTTTTTCCCACTGAATATTCTTGCCTCCTTTATCAAATATAAGGTGACCATATGTGCGTGGGTTTATCTCTGGGATTTCTATCCTGTTCCATTGATCTATATTTCTGTTTTTGTGCCAGTACCATACTGTCTTGATTACTATTGCTTTGTGGTGTAGTCTGAAATCAGGGAGGCTGATTCCTCCAGCTCCGTTTTTCTTTCTCAAGATTATGCTGGCTATTAGCGGTCTTTTGTGTTTCCATACAAGTTGTGAAATTTTTTGTTCTAGTTCTGTGAAAAATGCCAGTGGTAGTTTGATAGGGATTGCATTGACTCTGTAGATTGCTTTGGGTAGTAGAGTCACTTTCACAATGTTGATTCTTCCAATCCAAGAACATGGTATATCTCTACATTTTTCGTATCATCTTTAATTTCTTTCATCAGTGTTTTATAACTTTTTGCATACAGGTCTTTTGTCTCCTTAGGTAGGTTTATTCCTAGATATTTTATTATTTTTGTTGCAATGTAAATGGGAGTGTTTTCTTAATTTCATTTTCAGATTTTTCATCATTAGTATATAGGAATGCTAGAGATTTCTGTGCAATAATATTGTATCCTGCTACTTTACCAAATTAATTGTTTAGCTGTAGTAGTTTCCTGGTAGCATCTTTAGGATTCTGTATGTATAGTATCATGTCATCTGCAAACAGTGACAGCTTTACTTCTTCTTTTCTGATTTGGAATTCTTTTATTTCTTTGTCTTCTCTAATTGCAGTGGCTAAAACTTGCAAAACTATGTTGAATAGTAGTGGTGAGAGTTTGCAACCTTGTCTTTTTCCTGATCTTAGTGGAAATGTTTTCCATTTTTCACCATTGAGGACGATGTTGGCTGTGGGTTTGTCATATATGGCCTTTATTAGGTTGAGGAAAGTTCCCTCTATGTCTACTTTCTGCAGGGTTTTTATCATAAATCTGTGTTGAATTTTGTCAAATGGTTTCTCTGCATCTATTGAGATGATTATTTGGTTTTTCTGCTTCAATTTGTTAATATGGTGTATCACATTGATTGATTTGCATATAAGGAAGAATCTTGTATACCTGGGATAAACCCCACGTGATCATGGTGTGTGATCCTTTTCATGTGCTGTTGGATTCTGTTTGCTTGTAGTTTGTTGAGGATTTTTGCATCTATGTTCATCAGTGATATTGGCCTGCTGTTTTCTTTCTTTGTGACATCCTTGTCTGGTTTTGGTATCAGGGTGATGGTGCCCTCATAGAATGAATTTGGCAGTGTTCCTCCCTCTGCTATATTTTGGAAGATTATGAGAAGAATAGGCTTTAGCTCTTCTCTAAATGTTTGATAGAATTCGCCTGTGAAGCCATCTGGTCCTGGGCTTTTGTTTGTTGGAAGATTTTTAATCACAGTTTCAATTTCAGTGCTTGTGATTGGTCTGTTCATATTTTCTATTTCTTCCTGGTTCACTCTCGGAAGGTTGTGCATTTCTAAGAATTTGTCCATTTCTTCTCAGTTGTCCATTGTATTGGCCTAGAGTTGCTTCTAGTAATCTCTCATGATCCTTTGTATTTCTGCAGTGTCAGTTGTTACTTCTCCTTTTTCTTTTCTAATTCTATTTATTTGAGTCTTCTCCGTTTTTTCTTGATGAGTCTGGCTAATGGTTTATCAATTTTGTTTATCTTCTCAAAGAACCAGCTGTTAGTCTTATTGATCTTTGCTATCATTTCCTTCATTTCTTTTTCATTTATTTCTGATCTGATCTTTATGATTTCTTTCCTTCTGCTAACTTTGGGGATTTTTCTTCTTCTTTCTCTAATTGCTTTAGATGTAAGTCTGGGTTGTTTTTTGAGACGTTTCTTGTTTCTTAAGGTAGGATTGTACTGCTACAATCTTCCCTTTTAGAACTGATTTTGCTGCATCCCATAGGTTTTGGGTCATCGTGTTTTCATTGTCATTTGTTTCTAGGTATTTCTTGATTTCCTCTTTGATTTCTTTAGTGATCTCTTGGTTAGTTTGTAGTGTATTGTTTGGCCTCCATGTGTTTGTATTTTTACAGATTTTTTCCTGTAATTGACACCTAGTCTCATAGCCTTGTGTTGGAAAAGATACTTGATATGTTTTCAACTTTCTTAAATTTACCAAGGCTTGTTTTGTGATCCAAGATATGATCTATCCAGGAGAATGTGCCATGAGCGCTTGAGAACAATGTGTATTCTGTTGTCTTTAGATGGTATATCCTATACATATCAATTATGTCCATCTTGTTTAATGTATCATTTAAAGCTTGTGTTTCCTTATTTATTTTCATTTTGGATGAGCTGTCCATTGGTGAAATTGGGGTGTTAATGTCCCCAACTCTGATTGTGTTACTGTCGATTTCCCCTTTTATGGCTGTTAGTATTTGCCTTATGTATTGAGGTTCTACTATCTTGGGTGTATAAGTATTTACAATTGTTATATCTTTTTCTTCGATTGATCCCTTGATCATTATGCAGTGTCCTTCTTTGTCTCTTGTAATACTCTTTATTTTAAAGTCTATTTTGTCTGATATGAGAATTGCTACTCCAGCTTTCTTTTGATTTCCGTTTGCATGGAATATCATTTTCCATCCCCTCCCTTTCAGTCTCTATGTGTCCCTAGATCTGAAGTGGGTCTCATGTAGACAGCATTTATATGGGACTTGTTTGTGTATCCATTCAGCCAGTATATGTCTTTTGGTGGGAGCATTTAATCCATTTACATTTAAGGTAATTATCAATATGTATTTTCCTATTACCAGTTTCTTAATTGTTTTTTATTTGTTATTGTAGATCTTTTCCTTCTCTTGTATTTCCATCTTAGAGAAGTGCCTTTAACATTTGTTGTAAAGCTGGTTTGGTGGTGATGAATTCTCTTAGCTTTTGTTTGTCTGTAATGGTTTTAATTTCTCCATCAAATCTGAATGAGATCCTGCTGGGTAGAATAATCTTGGTTGTAGGTTCTTCTCCTTCATCACTTTAAATATGTCCTGCCATGCCCTTCTGGTTTGCAGAGTTTCTGCTGAAAGATCAGCTGTGAACCTTATGGGGATTCTGTTTTGTGTTATTTGTTGTTTTTCCCTTCCTGCTTTTAATATTTGTTCTTTGTATATAATTTTTGATAGTTTTATTAATATGTGTCTTGTTGTGTTTCTCCTTGGATTTTTCCTGTATGGGATTCTTTGTGCTTCCTGGACTTGATTAACTATTTCCTTTCCCATATTAAGGAAGTTTTCAACTATAATCTCTTCAAATATTTTCTCAGTCCCTTTCTTTTTCTCTTCTTCTTCTGGGACCCCTATAATTCGAATGTTGCTGTGTTTAATGTTGCCCCAGAGGAGTCTGAGACTGTCCTCAATTATTTCCATTCTTTTTTCTTTATTCTGCTCTACAGTCATTATTTCCACTATTTTATCTTCCAGGTCACTTATCCATTCTTCTCCCTCAGTTATTCTGCTATTGATCCCTTCTAGAGAATTTTTTTATTTCATTTATTGTTTTGTTCATCACAGTTTGTTTGCTCTTTAGTTCTTTTAGTTCTTTGTTAAACGTTTCTTGTATTGTCTCTATTCTATTTCCAAGATTTTGGATCATCTTTACTGTCATTATTCTGAATTCTTCTTCAGGTAGACTGCCTATTTTCTCTTCATTTGTTAAGTCTCATTGATTTTGTCTTGCTCCTTCATCTGCTGTGTGTTTTTCTGTCTTTCCATTTCGCTTAACTTACTATGTTTGTGATCTCCTTTCGCAGGCTGCAGGTTCATAGTTCCCGTTGTTTTTGGTGTCTTCCCCCAGTGGCTGAGGTTGGTTCATTAGGTTGTGTAGGCTTCCTGGTGGAGGGGACTAGTGCCTGTGTTCTGTTGGATAAGGCTGGATCTTGTTTTTCTGGTGGGCAGTTCCAAGTCTGGTGGTGTGTTTTGGGGTGTCTGTGGCCTTATTATGATTTTATGCACCCTGTCTGCTAATGGATGTGGTTGTGCTCCTGTCTTGCTAGTTGTTTGGCATAGGGTGTCTTGCACTGTAGCTTGCTGGTCGTTGAGTGAAGCTTGGTCTTGGCATTGAAATGGAGATCTCTGGGAGACTTTCACCATTTTATATTACATGGAGACACAGCCCTGATGACTGAACTTGGCTCTCCTACCTCAGAGGCACAGCCCTTACACCTGGCTGGAGAACCAAGAGCCTTTCATCCACACGGCTCAGAATAAAAGGGAGAAAAATTAGAAAGAAAGAAAGAAGATAAAATAAAATATAATAAAATAAAGTAAAATAAAATAATGTTATTAAAATAAAAATAAGTATTAAGAAAAAAATGTTTTAAGTAATAAAAAACAAATACAAAAGATGGACAGACAGAACCCTAGGACAAATAGTAAAAGCAAAGCTATACAGACAAAATCACACACAGAAGCCTACACATACACACAAAAAGAGAAAAAGGGGAAAGAAAATATATATCTTTGCTCTCAAAGTCCACCTCCTCAATTTGGGACAATTCATTGTCTATTCAGGTATTCCACAGATGCAGGGTACATCAAGTTGATTATGGAGATTTAATCCTTTTCTCTTGAGGCTTCTGGGAGAAATTTCCCTTTCTCTTCTTTGTTCGCACAGCTCCTGGAGTTCAGCTTTGGATTTGACGCCGCCTCTGCCTGTAGGTCGCCTGAGGGCATCTGTTCTTTGCTCAGAGAGGACAGGGTTAAAGGAGTGGCTGAATCGGGGGCTCTGGGTCACTCAGGACAGGGAGAGGGATGGGTACGGATTTGAGGCAAGCCTGCGGTGGCAGAGGCCGGCATGTCGTTGCACCAGCCTGAGGTGCACTGTGTGTTCTCCCAGGGAAGTTGTCCCTGGATCACAGGACCCTGGCAGTGACAGGCTGCACAGGCTCCCGGGAGGGGAGGTGTGGATAGTGACCTGTGCTTGCACACAGGCTTCTTGGTGGCAGCAGCAGCAGCCTTAGCATCTCATGCCCATCTCTGGGGCTCGCGCCTGTCTCTGGAGGTCATTTAAGCAGTGCTCTTAATCCCCTCTCCTCGCGCACCAGGAAACAAAGAGGGAAGAAGAAGTCTCTTTTCTCTTCGGCAGCTCCAGACTTTTCCTGGACTCCATCCTGGCTAGCCGTGGCACACTAACCCCTTCAGGCTGTGTTCACACCGCCAACCCAAGTCCTCTCCCTGGGATCTAAGCTCAGAAGCCCTAGCCTCAGCTCCCAGCCCCTGCCTGTCCTGGTGGGTGAGCAGAGAAGCCTCTCGGGCTGGTGAGTGCTGGTTGGCACCGATCCTCTGTGCGGGAATCTCTCCACTTTGCCCTCTGCACCCCTGTGGCTGTGCTCTCCTTCCCAGCTCCAACGCTTCCACGCCTCCACCACCCACAGTCTCAGCATGCAAAGGGGCTTCCTAGTGTGTGGAAACCTTTCCTCCTTCACAGCTCCCTCCCACTGGTGCAGATCCTGTCCCTATTCTTTTGTCTCTGTTTTTTCTTTTGCCCTACCCAGGTACATGGGGGAGTTTCTTGCCTTTTGCAAGGTCTGAGGTGTTCTGCCAGTGTTCAGTAGGTGTTCTGTAGGAGTTGTTCCACGTGTTGATGTAATTCTGATGTATCAGTGGGGAGGAAGGTGATCTCCACGTCTTACTCTTCTGCCATCTTCCGTAGGTTGATTTTTCATTTTGTTGATTGTTTTTCTCTTTGCTGTTTCCTGTACATTTTTAAATGTAAATAAAGGCTTTCTTTTAAACAAGTGACCACTACATTAACAGTAGTATTACATAAGATTTACATGGATCTTGAGTAAAAGCCCAATTGATCTTACTCTGATGGTGTGATTATAAAAAATTCTGTTAGAAAAATCATACAAAAATGCATATTCATGTCTCTGTAATTTGGTTGTCAGTGCATTATAGGTAAATAACTTTGTCAAGATACCTAGGCACAATATCCGCATTTCAATACCAGCACCATGTTAAGTGTTTCTTAATACAGGCTTCTAATTTTCAAAATGTAGTGGTCATTTCTAGAATTTGTTCTTCTTGATTAAGTTTCTTTTCTGTCTTTTCAATTGTATTTCCAAATACATCCCTATCTCAGGTTTAAATTAAATTAAAATATTCTCTTATTTGCTAAAATGGATTTCTGGGATGATATTGTTTACAAGTAACATGTTCTAGTAATTTAAGCTGTGGATGGAATATGATAAATTTAAGCATTCATTTTGATACATGATTGACTTATTTGGATTATGATAAAATTAACCTAACAACATATGGAAAACAGGATCAGAGACCTGCCAATAAATATGATCCTTATAAAACCAGTAGCAGAAAAGCCAGGACTATTTACAATGACTGCCTTGAAAAAGAGGAAGTAATCTCCCCCAGAATGTGGAAATTAGCAAGATGGATAAGGGCAGAATATTTCAAGCTTGAGGTATTTTCTAGTACTCCTCAAATTACACAGTGCCTACTTATGGGACTGCCATTAGGAGTCCAGAAGCAAGACTGAAAGATTATCATCACTGGGCTCTTAAAAGCAAAATCTGGTCAACAACACTCCATTTAGGTATCTGGCTTTACCTTAACACGAACATTTTCTTAATGTAGAGAAATAACCTGCTTTTTATGAAACTACAAGTCACCTAATTATTGTCCAAAGGGATAAATATGTCACACACACACACCACACACAATGCATCAGTAGTTGACATACCGGGACTAAGGATATAGCTGTTGTTGTTGTTTTTTAATACTAAGGGTACAGTTTTGTAAGGAATTTTTTTTCTTATTTACTTCACAAAATACTAATGTTACCTATGGCTTATTGGATATGCTACTATTATAGCACATATTACATTTCATCTTACATTACAGTTATTGGTATACATATTTATGTTCTCTACTAGAATGTAAGCAACTGGAAAGCAGTTGTTTTATACCTCATTTTCTGTGTCAAGGTACTTGGATACATTATGCATTCTAAATGTCTATTGACATATGAATGAAGTAGTAGTGTAAAGAGAAGTTTTATTTTTATGTGACTTTTGTTTTCCAGACATGAGAGGAATTCACAGTAAATACACCTTCTTGAGTTTCATTTACCATTTTGTATCAGTGTAACAAACATGCAGTCTGGATCATTTTAGCTTGTTTAATAGTAGTGAGAGCATCTTGACATACAAAACTGAATCTAAATAGAGTGTCAAATCAAAACACTTCTGAAAAAAGAACAAGACTCAGTTAGTGGGAAGGTCCAAGGCTTAAAGTATCTCTGCTAAGGCTGTCAACATGACAGAATTTTCATGGTTATCTGTTGTGGACAACATTCCCTTCATGTCTCACAAAGTGCTTCTTGAACAAGGGTTGACAAACTATAGCCCATGGTACCAAATCCAACCAGCCATCTGTTTTGTATGGTCTGTGAGCTAAAAATGGATTTTACATTTTCTTACTGGTTAACAGAATCAAAAGGATGCAAGAAAATTGTATACAATTCCAAATTCAATGTTCATAAATATGTTCTTATTGGAACACTGTTGCACTCATTCATTAACATATTTTCTAAGGCTGCTTTTGAGCTAAAGTCAGAGTTAAGTGGTAGCAACAGAGACTGGATGGCCTGCAAAATCCAAAATATTTACCCTGTTTCTTTACAGAGAGTTTGCCTACCCTTGTAAAACATTCATTGCTTTCATGTCCCACAATGCGTTTCTAGAATATCAACAGACATAAAAGTTTTTATTATCTTATATTTTTAGTTTGATTTTACCACAATCCAAATAATACAATGATGCATTAAAGTGGATCTTTAAATTTCTTTAACTCCATCCACTGCTTGGATTACTAGATAATGTTACCTGCTAAACATTACCATTCCAGATATCCACTTTAGTGAATGCGAGAAGGTTGTTTGTAATTGACTAGATTATATGTGGAAATCTCCTCAAATGAGAAATTAAATGAAAGAATTGGTAAAATAGCAATGACTTTTTATACCTATTATAAAATAATTAAGTGAATGATTAAGCAATGGCTAAATAATTAGGAGGCAGTTTCTATCACCTATAAGAAACTACAGTATGCTTAACAATTAGCATTATCACATAAGATGAATGAGGCATGATGAAACTTGTTCAAAATGTAAAATGATAATGTTAACATTAATTGAATACTTACATGTAAGACACTGTTTAATGACTTTATATTTATTGCCTCAATTAATCTTCCACACAACCATATGAAATAGGTGCATATACTTTCCTCATTTTAAACACAAAGAGAAACTGAGAGGTTAAATAATTCACTTGAGGTCATAACACAAAAAAGTTGCAGAACTAGCCTTTGAATTTTGATACTTTAACTCCAGGGTGAATCTGATCATGCTTTTCTATATAGGATGTGGAAGGAAAATGTCCCTGGACACAAGCACACTTGGGTTGGTTATGGAGCCATACTTTTTTTTTTGCATAAAACAATGAGCATTGTAGGTTTGTTAACATGAGTTGAAGATAAATTCCATTGCTCATAACAATTAACTTTTTCTTCACCGTATTAGCCATTTTGTTAGTGTGCTTTTTCATTTCCATTGGTTTTACAAAATAAGTGATGCCTGATATTTTGAGCAAATCAAATACAAACTGTGGTAGACTATGAAAATAATGATTCTTCTAAGGAGAACAAACAATAAATACAAAGTCACACTTTGTCTGCTGTCCATAACAATTAACAATTATTCTCTATGTTTGCAACCAGCAGCATAGAGAATATCAAGAGACAGGAGGAAAACTCGTTTGCATTTGGCACAGCAGCGAGAGAGTATTATTATGTACAAGCTCAGGTCTGACCTTTCAATGATGCCTGCTTAAAATTCATAGATATTGATTAAAGAAACTAATATTTTCAAATTTATATTGGTGCTTTTCAGTCACAGTTCACTTTGAAAATCAACTAGGTATATTTTTATAATCGCATATTATTTTGGATGTTTTGTAGAGAAATGGCAAATTATGAAAAAAAATCATAAACACAGGGCATTTAGTACTGCTGAATCCCAGAAAAAAAATCATTGAGTGTAAAAATCAGACACTTCAAGCAAAACATAAATTGCCATGAATATGATGTTTTAGCAGAAGGAATCAAGCTACTTTCCAGACAGGCAGGAGACATAAAGGGAACTGGAAATATTGGGGAGAAATTTATATTTAAATAAAAATGATGACAAAAAGTTTTAATTGAGAAAAAATAGTTTTATGTCCTCTTTATTACTTTCTATTAAATGCAGCAGATACTGGATAATGATAAGTCCTCAATAGAAGATTCCAGAGAAACCAGCATGAAAACAGTCTAAACCAAAAATGACTCAAAGTTTTAACATTTCTAAGAATATATGAACATATATATATATATATATATATATACACTGTATATTATACTGCATATATGATATGCAGATTATAACCTACATATTCTTGGTCCTTTTTGAATTATCTAATCTCATTAAAATGGCAACTTCTTGTATCTACTGTGCAGTACTCTCTTCCCAAATGTTAATGCATATTTTAGCCATAATTATTTATAAAATAGGGAAGTAAAATGAACATCTCATGTGATTTGTTTTATTTTAGTACTTAAAGAGTCTATGCTCTTTAATGAAACCTGAGAAAGTCAAAGGTTTGGGCAACAATGTCCAGCAAGAGAAGCAGCTCAAATACAAGATTAGGTGCAGCTTTGGGATCTGTAGTGTTATCTCTCTTCTTTCCAAGTTTTCTCACATAACTCCTTGTAATTTAAGTAGAGAAAGACAAACGAATGGGGATGAAGGATGTAGAGCTAGGTGAAGCTCATACTCAAAATCGCATGAGTGATATACTGTGGCAGAATTTAAGGCTTTCCCTTCTATTTCACCCTGAGACTCTGGAAAGTGTCCACAAAATAAACATCTAAATAAATAAAATAAAATGAGTTCAGATTATTAATTCCCAAGGTGATCAGTATGAGTAGAATTTACTAAGTAGAATTTTCTAAAAATCATTTTATCTTTTAGCTAGATGTTCTAACTATAGTAATAGTCCTCTAAAAGTTTAATTGCCACTTTTTTTCAATGGCAATTCTGTCACTTTAACTTATGTTTTTGCTCTGCTAATTAAATTACCATACCTAGCAAACTTTAGTGAGATATAGTAGTTTCCAGAAATAAGTATCAATAATACTCATGGTTCATACCCAGTTATGTAGGCATGATATTTTGGCATGGTTGGTTCCTGATACAACCCTGACATAATCAGCCAGAACATGTTTGAGGCTCAAATTAGAATCGCCTAATTCATGTTGAATTCTGTAGCACTCTGTAATCCCTTCTTAGAATACCTGAATTAATTTTAAAAACCAAATAATTATAAAAGTTCCCCATGTCCCCCCTTTTCTGGCCATGTGCTCTTAGTTTCCATTAAATGAGAAGAATGAACTTATAGCTATTGACAAAAATAATTAAATAGATATTGAACAATTTTTTAAAAATACTTGAGTAAAATCTGAAGGTCATGTATGATATTTAAGCTAGTTAAGATTTATTTAAGCATTTCATGAGTAAAACAAATCATATTTATTTAATTGTAACTTGAGAAGAGGGCATGGTTTTTGAAAGCTTGACCTTTTCTAGGAAGTGTGTGTGTGTGTGTGTGTATGAGAAAGAGAGAGAAAAGAGAGAGAGAGAGAGAGATTGTATGTGTGTGTGTGTGTGTGTGTGTGTGTGTGTGTAGGCTGGATACTATTTTGGGACCTCTGAGATGAAAGTCACAGAGTCATTCCAGAATTTCCATTTAAAGTTGAAAAACTAGAAAACTATGTAAAATATAAAAAAATAAAATCATTGGAGAACATATTATTTAGAATTCAAATTAATATTATAAACAAAAATTATCTTATCTTTTATTACATCTTCTTGATGTACTCAAAGAGATGTGTTTTTGAAGGACAACTTGTACCAAGTCAATGATCTCTTGGTTCCAACATATCAACTAAAGCAAAAAAGCTGGGAAAATGTCTTGAAATCTTTAGTTTATTCTTTTACACACATATTCACTTGGTTATTTTTCAGCAGTGTAGGTATGACCTTGACCTTAATGGCTCTCTTAGTGATCTGAACACTTATTATAAATTCAAGAGCCATTCTTCTTTCTAGGGTGATGGAGGTAGGGAGAAGAAGAGATATTATTGTACTAGATATAATGAGTTTTATTTATTTTGATTGCACACAAAGGTCAAAGCAAGCCTTCTGGGAAATAACACTGTAACAGTGGTAGCATAGATGAGTGATTAAGATGTTTCTCAACATAAATATAATTTACAAATCAAAAAATTAAATAACAGGCTTGAATTCAATAAATAGAGTATGTTCTGATGTCACAGTGTATACCATTCTCACTACTATTAATAAACCATTTCATGTATCCTGTGATTTAAAGCCTTCAGTGTACTTCACTAATGGTACTGCATACATCAGTAAAAAATAAGAAAAACCTTAACAATACTAAAGATGCAAATGGTTTAATCATTAAAAATGTTTAATAGTCCATTAGCTTATAAGTGCTTCTTAGGTACATTTTCAGAATTAAGCAATCATCATTCAACAAACAAAAGAAATTCTGTTTCTATTTACCTATAAATTAATATATGTGATTTGGTGTAAAATTAAAAAAAATACATATACATGTTCAAATTCTAACTTTTGCAAATAACTTTAAATTATATTTTAACAGTATGTGATGACCAAGGTATTTAAGAATGACTTAATCATATATCCTCTACTGTTTTACTTTAATAGAACCTTAGAAAGACTATCAGTTTATTCATTCAAAATAAAGACAATGAAACACTACTTATTAATTTTGCCAAATATATCCCCCACATATAAGCCTTTTCCACACTTTTTGGCAGATTGATATTTTAGCTAAACAATGACTAGAATTCTCATGCACCTGTAAAAATCTATGCTATGCTGGAAGGATAAAAGGAAATAATTTTATGCAAGGGGAAATAACTATTATTTAAACTTGACTGGAAGCAATAACAGATGTTTCATGAATTTTCATGTTTTTGCCAGTATTTTCTTCCCTTTTTTTTTTTTTTTTTTTTTTTTTTTTTTTTTTTTTGTTTTTTGTCTTGCGGTACATGTGCCTCTCACTGTTGTGGCCTCTCCCGTTGCAGAGCACAGGCTCTGGACGCGCAGACTCAGTGGCCATGGCTCACAGGTCCAGCTGCTCCACGGCATGTGGGATCTTCCCGGACCGGGGCACGAACCCGTGTCCCCTGCATTGGCAGGCGGACTCTCAACCACTGCACCACCAGGGAAGCCCCCTTTCTTCCCATTTTAATGGCAAAGAACTTTGAGTACCACCAGCAATTTTTATCCATTTATTTTTACAAGCCTCTTTCAACACAAAAGTAAAAAAAATTCTGTGATAGTCAGACCCTTACTAGATGTATAGCTGTCAACAGAAGACTAACTAAATTATCTAGAGGGAAGAAAGGGGATTTTAAGACTTTTTGGGCTTGAAGAAGAAAAAGTTGCAGGATAACTTTAAAGGTTATCCTAAATGTTTTACATAGATATATTTATCACCAGTTTTATATTGCTGAGAGGAAAATAAGCAAATAGGGCCTAATTGTTTTAGTATATTTGTTGGTTAGCTTACAGAGAAACTGTCAGTGTTATTTGAATTATCTCCTCATCTTTGAATAAAGTTGCAACATTGATCTACTTAAGAATAACAGCATAAATATGATCTCATTCAGTTCTTGATTACCCATACTACTTATGGGCAGAAGCCAAAAGAGTAGATGATTCCTTGACCAGAGATAGTCATTGTGTTGTTCTTGAACTCCTGAGTGTATGGAGAAGCCCCTGTGTGGTGACAGACAATTTACAAAGCAAAACATCTATTCTCAAAATGACTGAATATTTTAGATATTTTCTGCAAATAGTAGAATGAATAAGATGATTTAACTATTTTTTATGTAAAAAAGGTATGTAAAATGTCCTAGTTTATGTCTTTGATGTGGCAGTTATCTGATGTGAAGTGTAAAAATTATTGCATGTAGTTATTTGTAAGAAATTCTGTAAACAGGCTAACATAGGCACTTTTAGACATCAGCTATAATGATGATTGCACACCCATAAATTTATCTAAAGGAAGTAGCTGAATATGCTATTAAGAGAAGAGCACGGTTAAAGTCCAAGATTTAGGAAATTTGGCTTATAGTTACAGTTTTGCCACTAATTAGCTATAGTTATTCTATGTTTTAACCTTTTCTCACACCTGTCTATTTCTTTAAAAGTCCTTTCTAACCAAAATCCTAAGATATTTATAAATGTGCAATTTTTATAAACTTCAGTCAAATGAAACGGGATAAAAAATTCAGAGCATAAATTTCCTTTTTCTTCATATATATAGTAGTTATGAAAATAATTATAGCATATATACTTGCTTTGATCACATGTGGCAAGTTCAAATGTATGTACTTTTATTTCTTTAATATACAAATAAAAATCATCTCAATCTTGATACATTAGCAAGATGTACACTAATTGCTATCAAACTTGCTTTATCCTTAAGCAAGACAAGTTATTTAGATCAGCCAGGGCTTCCCTGGTGGCACAGTGGTTGAGAGTCCGCCTGCCAATGCAGGGGACACGGGTTCGTGTCCCAGTCTGGGAAGATCCCACGTGCCGCGGAGCGGCTGGGCATGTGAGCCTTGGCCGCTGAGCCTGCGCGTCCAGAGCCTGTGCTCCGCAACGGGAGAGGCCACAACAGTGAGAGGCCCGCATGCCGCAAAAAAATAAATAAATAAAAAATAAGTATCTATAGTATATATAGCATTATATTAGTAATCGTTGTCCAACCTTCAAAATACCTCACCTGAGAGTTGACGGACCACAATGATGGTAAAGTGTCATTGGTTATTTTGTTTCTGAGTTGAAAAATTAACAATAATGAACATTTTCCATGTGGTTGAAATTTGTTGCTATTCTTGGATTAAACTTTCTATGTTTGCATTTCAACACGTCTTGAGTCATTAACCCTACTTCCATCTTAATTATCCTGGGTAGCTTCTACATTAAACACTAGGAGAGCTGAACTGAGTTGCTACCTTGTAACTGCTTTTAAAACTTTTATTGCGAGGGTGTGCTTTTCCATTCCAACTGGAAACTCCATAAGGGTAAGATATATGTTTTTATTCCTTTGTCATCCTTTCACAGAACTTAATAAAGTTCATTACACATGGAAGAATGAAAGGCTAAATTAATGCTGCTGACTATTTTTAAAGCATTTTCTTGGTCAATATTTGAGAACTTAATGTAAATCATAGATTCAAGTGTATTTACTATTCTGTATATAAAGTACAATCAATTATTATGCTTTATAACCTATTATACTTTATATGAGACCTTGCTGTTTTATTTATTGCATGTTTACAAATATATCAAGTATTAGGATCCTGTAGGAATCCTGACAAATTAGGCTTGCAGGAGCTGACGAAGTGTTTTTTAAAGTTTGGTTCAGAAGTTTGTTAAAAATTCAGATTCCTAAATCTCACCTCAAAACTAATAAGTTAAATTCTCTGGTAGTGGATACTGAGTAACTACATGTTTAACAAGCTCCCCAGATTATTTTTGGGCACAGTGAAGTCCAAGATCCTATTTGCACTAACAAGAAAGAGAATTGCCCCAGGTATAGCTCATTAAACTAGCATCTCTGAAAATTATCTGCCTCCCACACTCCATTACAACCAACATAATACTGGAAGTCCTAGCCAGAGCATTTAAGAAGATAAATAAAAGTTATCCCAATCAGAAGGGAAGAAGAAAAATTATCTGTGTTTGCAGACAACATGCTCTTATATGTAGATAACCCTAAAGACTCCTCAAAAAAGCTGGTAGAACTAATCAACAAATTCAGTAAAGTTGCAGGATACAAAATAAACATTTAAAATCCTTTCTGTTTCTACACCAACAACGACCTACCTAAAAAGGAAATTAAGAAAACTATTCCATTTACAAAAGTGTCAAGAAGAATAAAACACTTAGGAATAATGAAATTGAACTTTATGGCATATACAAAAATCAACTCACAATGGATTAAAGATTTTAATGAAAACCTGAAACCATAAAACTCCTAGCAGAAAACATGGGGAAAAAGCTTCAAGACATTGGTCTTGGCAATAATTTCTTGGATATAATACCAAAGCACAAGCAACAAAAATGAAAATAGACTAGTGGGAATACATCAAACTAAAAGTACATAAAATAGCAAAGGAAACAATCAATACTCAAAAGGAAAATAACAAAGGAAACAATCAATACTCAAAAGGCAACCTATGGAATGGAAGAAAATATTTATAAACCATCTATCTGATAAGGGTTAATATCTAAAATATGTAAGGGACTCACACAAGTCAATAGCAAAGAAACAAATAATCTGATTTAAAAATGGGCAAAGAAATAGACACTTCTTCAAAGAAGACATACAAATGGCCAACAGGTATATAAAAAGGTGCTCAACATCACTAATCATCAGGGAAATACAAATCAAACCCACAGTGAGATATCATCTCAAATCTGTTAAAAATACTATTATAAACACAACAACAACAAAAAAACAAATGATAACAAGTGCTGGCGAGGATGTGGAGAAATCAGAACCTTTGTTATATGTTGATGGGAATGTAAAATGGTGCAGCTGCGAAGGAAATCAGTTTGGAACATCCCCAAAAACTTAAAAATAGAACTACCACAGGATTCAGCAATCACACTTCTTGATATATATCATTAAAAAAATTGAAATCAGTTTCTTGAGGAGATATTTTCACTGCCATGTTCATTGCATCATTAGTCACAGTATCCAAGACATGGAAACAGCCTAAGTTTCCATTAACAGATGGATGCATAAAGACAATGTGGTATATACATACAGTAGAGTATTATTCGCCTTAGAGAAATCCTGCCTTATACGACAACATCGGTGAACCTGGAGGGCATCATGCTAAGTGAAATAAGCCAGTCACAGAAGGACAAAAGCTGTATTATTTCATTTATATAAAGTACATAAAATAATCCAACTCATAAAAACAGAGAGTAGAATGCTGGTTTCCGGTGACTGGGGGGAGTGGGAAATGGAGAGTTGTTGTTGAATGGATGGAGTTTCAATTATACAACTTGAATAGGTTCTAGAGATCTGCTCTACAACTTTGTGTCTATACTCTATTGTGTACTTAAAATTTTGTTGAGAGGATAGAACTCAATTTAAGTATTCTTGCCACAATAAAACTAAAGCTAAAAAGATATTTTTGAAAATTAAAAATCACTTATTCAAATGTTTAGTGAACTGCGCAGAGTCCTGGAATACCATTCAACTAGACCTTGAAAAAAAAAAAAGCATCATACTTTTTAAAATCTAAACATCCTAAATGGATATTCCACATGTCAAGTCCTATATTTCCTATTTTTTCTCACCACATTTTTTTCCCTTAAAGCATTATATATATTAACATGCTTTCTTTGCTACCATTCATTACTTTGTTTTTCCTGTGTAATGGAATGTTGGAGAATCTGAGGAAAGCAAGTGGAACTTCTCCCTAAAATTACTCACAGACACAAAATATTTTTCTTTTTTTCGGTACGCGGGCCTCTCACTGTTGTGGCCTCTTCCGTTGTGGAGCACAGGCTCCGGACGCGCAGGCTCAGCGGCCATGGCTCACGGGCCCAGCCGCTCCGCGGCATGTGGGATCTTCCCAGACTGGGGCATGAACCCATGTCCCCTGCATCGGCAGGCGGACTCTCAACCACTGCGCCACCAGGGAAGCCCGTAGACACAAAATATTTGAATAACTTCTTGGACGTTAAAAAACCCAGACCTCTAAGATAAAGTCCAGATAGTCCTTATCTGTCTTTTAAGATCTTCCATGATCTATGCCTGACCTTCCTTTTTTGCTTAACTTTGTACTATTCTCCAGTGTATATCATTCACTTCAGCCAAACTGAAATCTGTCATTTGAGCACACCTTAAATTTCTATGTTTCAGTGCCTTTTTCAAGGTACTGTGTTTGTCCTCCTACCTAGAATTCATTCTTCCCCATATCTGTATCAAAACGCTATCCATCCTTAAAACTGGCCTCAAATCATGCTCCTCCATGAAACATTCTAAGATTGCTCTGGTCAGAAGAATTATTTCTTGTCTTTGAATGCCTAGCAGTTTCAATGACCAAGCAACTTAAACTGTTTTTGCAATACACTCTTTTTTTTATTGCCATAAACCTTCCAAGTAGATGCACTTTAGCTCCCCAACAGTATTTTAAGTCTCAAGTGGGAATCAACATCTATTATTTATCTTTCATCTTTAAAGTGCCTAAGAAAACATAATGCATACAATTGGAATTCAATAAACACTTGTTGAATGGCAGAAACAAATGAATATCAACATCTTATTTAAGCAATTGGCTTGTTGAATGTTACAACAGAATTCAGACTAAATTAAAGAGTTGCCTAAAGTGTTATGTGACAGTCTGTTACACATGCAATTGTTTATTAGTATTGTTATAGACAATGCAATCAACATTAGCCAGAAAAGGACATCTAAATGCCACTGTGGTGAAGCAATCTAGTTATACAGGGAAAATGTGGACAAAAGACTTAACAGTTAGCTTCTATTGAGTGAGCTGAAAGTGAAATAACCAAGAACCCATCACATGTTAAAGACCTGCCAAAAACACTTGTAAGGTGTATAGTATGGCTCCTGAAGAAGCAATAGCAATACACAGTGTGTAAGAAGGGCAACAAGTTTACATTCTGTACAATAGCATTTGAAAGCATGAAGAGGACAAGCCACTTCGACTAACAGTAACAGGTTAAGAAAAGTTAACCAGGAGTAAAAAAGCATTCACTTCTGATAGTTTCAATAAACATAATTGCTAGTATTGCTCTCCTCCAGTGCAAATGCTAGTGATATGTAAGTATTATATCTATATATTGATTTGGGAAATAATTATTTTACAACGTTTTCAGAGTAAAAACATATGTTGAATAAAATTTCAGTAATACTTTTTCCATCCTAAAACATCAGATAATGAAAACTATTTGATTTTGATTTTCTCACTTTTAGTTACATTCTCTTAGATAGTTATTTTTAAGTCTATTTACAAAATCTTATTTCTCAACCACTGGGATACATATTGTCCATTCTCTTTAGTGAAATTGTAATCTTAATGGAATGGAATCACCATGAATAAAATATACTCAATGGCTGTATTTTTCATTTTAGCATGGAGTAATACAGATTTTTATATAAAGAAGCTTGTTTTATATGTGCCATTGTTTCCTCCTAAGAGATAAACCACAGACAGTAATATGAAGAAATAGAAAAAATGTGGCAGGCCATATTTTCATTTGAAAGCTCCAATAAATATATACCACTTCATTAGTAACCATGGTGTTCTGGAGTGATTAAATAAAAATGAGTGTATTTATACCCAACTATGACTTTATTAATTGCTATGCCCTTAAAAGTTGGTCCAAGCCAAATGATAGAATCAATATCTTGGGGATAAGAATTGAAATTGCATGTAATGTTTAGTTGTTAATAGAACTTTAACTGATTTCCCTAAGATTGCCCTTAGGATAAAATCTTGTTGCTAATGTATAAGATTTTTGCATGGAGGAGATAACAGCCCACTAATTTTTTTTTCAGCCCACTGATTTTGATTTGGTATCCTTCTATTCAGCTGCCAAAGAACAAAAATAAACAAAACTAACAAATAACAACATGTACTCAATTCTTAAAATTGGGTGGTCTTCCAGCATTGATTTACTAAATCTATTTACTAAGATAGTCTTTGCTAAAATATTGTACATTTTTAAAGAAAAATTGTGATAGTGTAATGATAGTATAGGGAGTTCCTATAAACCCCACATCCAATTTTCCCTATTATCAATATCTTACACTAGTCTGGCACATTTGTTACCATTAATTGACCAGTTTTGATACATCATTATTAATTAAAGTCCATTCTTTATTCAGATGTCCTCAGTTTTTACCTAAAGTCCTTTTTCTTTTCCATATCACATTTATTCACCATGTATTCTTAGGCACTTCTTGGTTGTGACAGTTTCTCAGATTTTCATTGTTTTTGATGACATTTACAGCTTGAAGATTAAACACCAAGCATTTTGAAAAATGTCCTCCTATTTGGATTTGTCTGATGTTTTTCTCATGATTAGATTGGGATGGGGACGATGGTTTTATGGAGGTAGAAGACAGAAGTAAAGTGCCATTCTCATCACACCATACCAAGTATATATACTGTCAACACTGCTGAGCAGTTTTGATGTTAACCTTGATTACCTGGCTGAGAGTATTCTTCATGTTTCTCCACTGTAAATGTACTCTTCCCCCACCACACTTCCATACTATACTCACTCTCCGAAAAGAAGTCACTATGTGCAGCCCACACTTAAGGTACAGTGTTCAGCTCCACCTTCTTGAGGACAGAGTATGTACATAAATTATTTGGAATTCTTCTGCACCAGAGATTTGTTTTTTCTGTCTTATTTATTTAAACATTGATTTATATCAATACAGACTTAAATTTTTATTTTTTACTTAGGTTTATAATACTTTTTTTTGTTTGTTTGCTAATATTGTTCCAGCTTTGGCCATTAGGAGCTTTTTCAGTTGGCTTCTGTGTCCCTTTGACATACCCCCATGATTACTTTTTTGAGGACTTTCTACTTTATGGCACAAGATATTCCAGATTCATCTTGCAGTATACTGACTTATGTTTCTTTATTAAGGATCCAGTGTTCCCCAGTCCTCCACCTCAATTTTAGTTTTTCATCTCCTTCAAATATAAGAATTTCACACTGATATACATATACACATACACACATATACATGTATACATATGTGTGTATGTATGTGCATGTGTGTATATATATAGCATTGAAACTATTTTTACTTACAAGGTCATAGGAAAGAAATCAAAAAGATTAGTATTAAGGGGCAGATATCTTACAAAAATCAGAAAGGAGATATACAAGTTTAAAAAATAAATTTTAATATACTAAGTGATTGAATATTTAAGCAATGTGTAACAGGTCAATGCAATTAATATGCTGCTCCTGAAGTCACATATTAAGTAGTACCACATACTTTAAGTTCTTTATTTATATTTCCAAATGCAGAAGAAAAATGATTCTTGTCTTTCAAATACCAGAAATAACTATAGGTGCTTAATCATAATACTTAAAGAAACATGACCCTAACATATTGCCAGATGCCTAGATGGAAAGGAGTCCCAATTTTCTCAAATATTAAATATATTTTAATTAATGTTAGCTTAAATATATATGCAATACCACAATGTTAAGAATGAGTCGTGAGGACCATGGTACCTCACTCTCAGGAAAGAGGCTGTGAGTAGCAAGGATTTAAAATCAACCAACATAAGTTCATTAGGAATTAGGAATGTTAGGAATCATTGCACTAAGTTTAAATTATGTGTTAAAATATTCTAAATTTAGTAAAGCAATTGAATAACTTATGTAGTTTTATATGGTACATTTTAACCCATCGACAAAAGGATTTAACCTTAAATTTTCTATAAACAACAATAAACCTGTAGTTAGCTCCTTATTCTTTCCTTTGAAGTAACAGTTTCTACTGAATAATGCAGTGTGAAATTAAGTAACACAGGCCTAGTTCTGAACTTTAGAAGGCCACATTATTTTTGCCTTGTAAGAAGATAAGCAAAAACCACAACAGATATCCAACAAAATAATACCCAGAGAAAGATGTGAATGTTACCTTTACATTCAAAAATTTTCCTTGGGAACATGCGAAAATATATGTAAAATATTTAGTGCCTGGAACATGGTAAAGGTTTACAAAAGGTACTTATTATTTTTAACGTTGTATTATTACTGTTACTTTTCCAAAATCATCTGCTACCACTTTCCAAAATCATCTGCTACCACTCTCCCCTTTAAAAACCCTACTCCAGCTGCACTAGCCTCCTTGTGTTTAAACATATCAAGCACACTCCCATCTCAGGGCTCTTGAAATTGCTGTTCTGTCTTCCTGGAAAGTGCTCCCTGTAAATAACCAGGTACCTTACTTCCTACTTTATGAGAAAAGATATTACAATAAACTTCATTATTTAAGATTTCTCTTATGTATAAATATTCCCAAGTATATTCCATATCACAGATGGATCTGTGTTGAGGATGAAGACACACAATACATTTGGCCTTATCTGAATTGTTTTGTTAAGAAAGCAAATACACCATCATGTGTCCATTTTCACAAAGGACACAGGGGCCACTGTACATGAGGCATATGGTCTGCTGGCTGCATAGCCAGAACCTCAGAGGACAAAATGACACCATGGTTAACAGGATGGCTGGAAAGTCTCCTCTGTGACCATGGAATATGCATGTGATCTTAAAGTCACTATAGTAAACAACAAGTCTGAACATATTTTTGAATTCACCAGTTAAGGGTGTTTGGAACATTAATCAATGGACTGTGTGGGGACATGTGGCATTGATGTAAATAGAAAAAATATGGATGGAGGTTAGGGGCTCCCCTGTAGCACAGCAGCAGTAACCTCTCATTTGTTTGAATTTTTGAGTCAGACACCCTCATGGCTGTCTCTTCATTTAGATGGCTTCACTTCATTTAGATCTCTGCTCAAATGTTACCTCATCAGAATGGCCTTCCCTATCTGAAGGAGTATCCCTTCTTCACTCTATTCCCTCTAATTATTTTTTCTTCATAGTACTTACAACCATTTAAGTACTACATTTTGGTTTATTTTTATTATCTCTCTCTCCCCATTAGAATGTATACTCTATGAAAACAGGTTCTCTGTTTTGATCCTGTTTTATCCCCAGTGCCTAGAAGTGTGCCTGACACCCAATGGTGCTCAATATTTGTGGAATGAATTAGTAATTAATTCTAGGTCTTATTCATCCAATCCCCCCTTCTTCGGGATATCAAAGTATATAGTGCCAGCTGCTCTTTTTTTTTTTTCTAGGCAAGCTCACTTGAAAACTGAAAAGGTCTCAAATGGAGGGAATTTGGAGTCTTGTCTAACACTGCAATACTGGAAAAGATATACAAAATCATATATCATACAATTAATAATTTATGCAAAAACCAAAAGCCTCAACAGGTAGTATGAGGGTATTATCCCCATTCCTGCTAATTCCTTAAAACTAAACACCCCTGTGAATCTCCAGCTTTGCACTGGGGCATGTTGTTCTGGGCCCATACACATATCATCAGCATTTTATTTAATGTTCTCAAGCGCAATGAGGAGATAACCGCATTTGTCTTGGCAAATGCAGTTTACCACTTTATACACCTGGGTACTTAGGCATCATCTCTTTATGAGCAGTTAAAATATATATTATATATATATATATACATATATATATATAATCTTATAACTAAATATTCTGTAATATAAAGGCATAATCATAATACACTTAAAATATTCTGATTTTTGGAATTCTAGGGATGAAATAAAGAAAATAAAGGACATTGAGCAAGGTCATTATGGGGAAGCAAAGATGCAGAGTTCGTAGATAACTAGGACAAAAAGAAAATGATAATTGAGCCCAGGCATACTGATATGTGCATACTCACGGTGTGGGATCGTGATACAGAGTTGCTCATAAATGAAGTACATACTATACTTCAATTACATAGGAATGTATTGAGGTTTTTAAATTCCACAAAAACATATTAATATAACTTAATACCTTGGCTTTACTATCTGTTTTAGTAGTAATGGTAGTTTATTCAACTATATTACATGTTAGTAATTTAGTCCATTCTCTATTAATCCCCTGCAATATTTGTAGGAAGCAGGATGGCTTAAAGACCTTTATTTTGCCCCAAGTGTTAGAGCCCATCTTGTGTTCTCCACACTGACTGCCATTTTTGTTTGTTTGTTTGTTTTTTAACCACAAGACTTCTATTGAGGGGATAACAGGTTGCTGCCAACTTCGCAGGATTTTTTTCTCCTGCTTCTCAATTTTGTTGAAAAAGAGAGGCATTAGGAAAATGGGGCATAAAAGAGTTCCTTATCAAACTCTCTTTACCCAAGATGAAACAATTCAGAATGGGTAATGATAGATTAATAAACCATCATATTTCAATTAATAAGGTCCTCAATTTACCCCTTCTCTTCTGCTTAAAATATCCTTGGCACATCTATAAAACCACTTCCTGTATTTATTTTAAGAAAATATTAACTTTCCACTGTAACCGTATGATATTTAAGAGAAAATTTTTTAGAACATGAACACTATCAAGAATAAAATAAAAAGAAAAATATATTAAAAAATATTACTTGGTGACAATTTATATTCGACATTTTATCTGGCATTTTCATTTAGCAACTAATTTATTGTAAATATATTCTCATGCTGGAAAATCAGTTTAGGGATCCTCAAAGAATTTTGTCAGGAAGTCACAGTGGATAATTTAAATTATTCTACAACAGAGTCAAATGTGCTTAATACTAACTTCCAAATTCAGCAGTTTTTAAAATTGTTGTCCATGGTGAGGGGAAATAATTTGAAAACCTGCTGAATCTAAAGCATAGATTATATATTACTTTGAAATCCAAGTATTTGTACTAAATACAACCTGCAATCCCAAAAGTTATACAGTATTTTCTGGAGTAATCAGAAAAATATTTAGGAAAATTCTTACATACACATTTTATTTCTTAAGATATCTGTATCACAATCTATTATTATACTTAAATTCATTTCAAAACATCATTTCATTATTTACATTTCATACAGAAAGACTGAGTTCATATAAAGGTATCATTTTGCACAGTTGCTTTGTCTTTTGCCATAATGTTGTTATGCTGTTTTTTCTATTGATTATGTTTTAAAATTATGGAAGCAAGGAACTGTCAGGTAGATATATTGCAAAAACATATCTAGAAGCAAATTTGCCAGTCCTTCTCCTCTAAACTTATGTAGAGACACAGTATACCAAATACCCAGATTTCTAAATAAGTTAGCATACCTTCATGTTGAACTGCTATAAAATTTAAGACATTTCAAAAATACCTTTTTCTGTAGCTCTTTTACACTTTAATTACATTACCAAAATTAATTGTGTTAATTGTGTCTACAACATGTTGGGGAAATAAAATCTGATAATGAAACAAGAAAAAAAAAAGTAAAGATCTACTAGATTAAGTTATGTTAGACAATATTAGAGGAGGGAACATAATTTCCTTCCACTCAAATAATTCTGGTGGACAGAAAAATAAAGTCAAATATTTTATGAGCTATACTTAAACTATACTTTATTATCACTTCTTATTCAATTTTAATATTCTGAAACACCTGACATGTTCCATTTCCTACTTTAAGATCTCACTGCTGTAAGCAACATTTCATTACTTGCTTTATGCAAAATATTTTCATAATTGCAAGCTAGCTATGAAACTAACACAACTTGAAAGAAATCTCAAATGCCAAAGGAAACTGTTCTGTACTCTCACATAAAGATAACATTTATCAAGCGTCAGTATAGCAACCACGTACTAAGGAATAGATAAGGATGTGCTGAGCAGTCAGAGCTTTTATTTTGTCAGAGTTGGCCTGACAAAGTCAGAAAGAGTTCTATATAATTCATCACACTTGTACAAAAAATCATAACTATTTGAACATTCAAGCCATAGAGGATATATACAGAAAATTAGCAATTATAATAAACATCTCTTAGAACTGAAACAGTATTCTTAATGGAATTGGAATGGAATAGGAAAAGTAAACTCACAACTGTAAAGCATATATCCCATTAATTATCAAAATGAATGTATTATTACTATTTTCCTTTATAGACCTAGAGGAGGGGGTTACTTGGAGACCCTGATTGGCTGCATACAAATTCAGAGATTATTATAACACTTTTATTTAAACATTAAATGAGAGTTTTAGAGGATAAGTTAACCTAAGCTATGACTTTGTTGTTATGTTTTCGAAAACTCCTACCTTGCTGTTGAATCTTCTGTATTGTCATCAGCCATCATCTCCAAATCTTGTGAGTGTTTCTCACAAGCTTCTTTGAACAAATTCTCCTCTGGAACTGCTTTAGGAGTATCTTCATTTGCTCGAAGATGTTCTATCAGGTTTTGTGGGTGCCAATTCTGAAGGACTCTTTGATGGGAAGGGGCCGATCCTGGCACTGGTGTCAGTATGTTGTGGTGGACAGGACTATTGCTTTTCTTCAGTCCATTTCTGTCCCGAGAGTGGTTCTTCAATCTGCCCTGAACCGGGGTCCCTCTATGCTCATATCCTTCCTGCTGAAGGCAGTTTCCAGTGTTGGGCGAACCTTGAGAAGGATGACTAAACCACCTCCAGCGTAGTCTTAGGATCTGTTTCACATCAAACTCTTTCTTGCCAGACACTGACATCGTTGCAGGAGGAAAGACAAAAGCCTTCTCTCACAGAAAGGAAACAGCCTTTGTTATCTCTTGTTTCTCTGCCTCTTCTGTAGGACTAACAAAAGCATAAGTGCCGAGAGCAGTCTTTCTTGCTCTCCCCTCCCCCGCTGTCTGTGGTATACTGTGAATACTTCTAGCTTTCCAGCTGAAGCAGAAAGCTGCAGCTAACAGTGTAGGTGGGAACCCATACAGACAGGATGATGAGGTCAGACCTTAAACAAGTAAATCAGCTTAGCACAGGAAAGCAGCTACCACAACACACTCCAGCTGCTAGATTTGCACACTCCCAGCCCTCCTGCCTGGACTTGCAAATATCTAACCCAGCTCCTTCCTAACTGAAGTACAGTAGCTTCAGCCTTTAAATCCAAGCAAGTGAGCAAAAGCAAAGTGTTTAAATTCACTTCCTTCTAGATCCCACTCACCCCATCCCCTGCCAGATTTCATTTCCTGGCAACCCACTTTTAAAATGTGCCACTTTGTCCTAGGAGAATTTGTAACAGGGAATTCATTATGATCTATTTTGGGGTTCTTATGGAAAATTTGATGGTGGTTCATTAAGGGAAAACATCTTGTCATCTGTCCCCTCATGCACGTTTGTAGTTATTTTTATAAAATAACTGAAAATATGAGTGTCTTTATAGAAATATTTGCTTGAAAACTTGAACAATTCCAGAAACATAAGAAACTGTTGCTTACCCATGACTAAAAACACACACTCCACTAGGGAATGTAGTAACAGTATTTTAAGTCTACAGCTGAAGGAAGAGAGCAGTGTTTTTCTAAGCTCATTAGGTTAGAAGACATGTCTTCTCTCAGGAACCAAAACTTGAAAACGAATACTTCATCCTGGCTCCATGCCAGTATAAACACTTCCTTATCATGCTCTTTACTTTCACAGGCAGTGTTAAAGGTCTATTTTCTTTGTTCAAAAGTCCGTATGAGAGGATGCAAAAGCATGTTTTGAAGTAACTCCAAATTGTCACATAACTCAGCAATAACTGTGCACAAAGTACTTTGAGGTATGAATCAGAATCACTACTGTGTACAGGGATAAATGTTTCTATAACAGTATTGTATCAGGAATGTATTCACCAATGCCATTTTGAAATTTAGTTTGAACTTTATAACTTCCATGTCATGCATACATGTGATAAGGGGGAATTGTACCATTGGATCCTTAGAAAGAATATTGAAATTGTAAGGCTTTGATTTTAGTTCTGGCTTTACAGTCAATGAGCTGTATGATCTTGGACAAGTCATTTTACTTCTTTACATCAGTTATGAAGAACTGATATGGAGGCTGAACAAATTTCCAAGTTTATACTTACAATGGATTTTTAAAAATTTGGAAATAGAGAATAAAATGAATATCTTTTTGTAAGTTTTGGTAGATATTTTACCTGCAATTATCTATAAATCTAATTATACCTTTTCCTTTCCCCTCTTGTTTTTGTAGGTGTAATGGGAAATTTATGTGTCAACTTAAATGGCCTACAGGGTACCCAGATATTTAGTCAAACATTGTTTTGGGTGTTTCTGTGAAGGTGTTTTTGGATGAGCTTAACATTTAAATCAACAGACTAATAGATTGTCTTCCCTAGTGTGGGTGGGCCTCTTCTAATCAGTTGAAAGCCTGAATAAGCAGAATACTGACACTCTAAGAGGAAATTTCTCCTGCCTGACAGCCATCAAGCTGGGACCTCATTTTTTTTGTTTTGTTTTCCTGACTTCAGGCTCAGACTGAAATATTGACTCTTCTTGGATCTCAAGCCTGCTGGCCTTTGGATTAAAACTATACCATCAGCCCTCCTGGGTTTCCAACTTGCTGACTACAGATCTTGGGACTTGTCAGCCTCCATAATTATGTGAGCCAATTCCTTATAATAAATCAATTTCTGTCTATCTACCTATCTACATCTCTATCTATCAATATTTTTCTAATACTAAGCAATTAGTAAATACACACTGATAGATATATAGTTGATTTTTATACCAATTATAAGCAGGTTACTCCCATCTTCAATTTTCCAAACTATTTTCCAATAAGCTCCTTAAGCCTCAGTGTTTGCATGTATCATCCTTCCACCTTGGTGAATGTGCTGTCTGCTGCTGTTACTTAGCATATATATAATTGAAGAGAATCTCAAATAGTTCTTTTGAGGAGCCCCAGACACAGTGAGTCCTGACAACTAAACATGAATTACCTTTCTGTTACCTGGGTAGATAACATTCCAAGTAAATGCCTAGTCAAGATTTGTATTTTAGGCCTTTGTATTCCCCACTGTGCCTAAAACACGGTGTTGGACATAGAGTAAGCGAACTGTAAATACCAGGCAGAATGAATAAAATATTATAATAGAAGTGTAAATAGTATGTGGTAGGCACAAGAGGAATTACTGATTTGGCCACCTAAGTAGCTCTAAATAATACCTTATTGGATACTAAGAATCTGCAACCTTATTTTCCTAATATGTTCCCTGAGCTTGTTAATGATTCAGATATAATTGTATATTTCCCTGTGTACCTTTTATAAGATGAATAGTAACTAATACCTGTCAAAATCTAAACACTGATAGTACAGTACTCTATATGATTCTATTGAGAATGTGCTTTATTAAAGTACGCAGATTATGGCCATTTTCTTAGATCTTGCACACAGAATTGTAGAATGACTAAGAAAGTATTGTCTAGAAAATAAAGAGAATAATATTTTATGAAGCATGAGAGTTCCTTTTAAGTTTCTTATTATAAAGGAAAGATTTAAGCATACTAAAGCAAAAATAAAGATGTCTGTGAGGATAGGAACCATATTTTATGAATCATCTCCTACCCATTGCTTTACTATCTACTTGGTATCTAATAACTATTTAATATAGGTAGAATTAATGAATGAAAAATTCTAAATGATTTTATTATCACAGAACTTACTATCTCAATAAGTGCTGGAATTTTAAAATGAAAATGCCAAAATGGTTATGGGCTAAAATACCCTTCTAAATAATTAATAATTATACAAGTAGGGGGACAAGCCTGCAAACCAATTGAAGTCTCCCAGCAACTTAGCAGCCATACACTCTCTTGATGTTGCATTCTGAGTAAAATCCTGGCCAGTAAATTAAATTAGTCAGCTGCTGGGACACTTCAGAAGTTAATATTATTCAAATGTACTTAGGAATACTTAGTTTTATTTCTTTCCCATAATTATATGTTTATACAACTTAAAGAAAAATAACATGGTTATAGATTTCTGTGTAGCAAAGGCTGTACATAACAACTTATCACGGTCCTGATGTGGAACTATTCACTTGGCACAAACCACAACAGGTAGTGCTATGGTGAAAAGAAAAGCAATATCAGATTTAGAAAGCTTGGATGCTAAACACATGGGTCTTAACCAATCCTGTCTTAAGTTACTGCACCCCAAATCACTACAAAATGTTGAAGGAGGCTAAAAAACATTAACATTGACTCATAGTCCCTGTCAATTTCCTGACCCTGCAAAAGGAGATCAAAGAATTGAATGATACTACCATGACAAAACTTCCTCAATTTATATCTACTTATTTAGGTGAACTAACTTTTTTCAGTGCTCATATCTGTAAAACCAAACAAATAAACAAAAATAACTTTTGCTCATACCTGTCTCATTCCAACAAAAAGTAATATCCATTGTTGTTACTTGAACTTAGCACAAAAGCAAGGTCATTTGTCCTTACTAACAGTACATTCCCAGTAAAATTTTAATGTGTTTAATATCTTTTATAAATATAAAATGCACCTATGTTGTTTTGTTTAATTATTAGACTAATAGTTATAATGCTCCTTAAAGGAAAAAATTATACTTAGAGTCAAAGGAAATTAAAAGAAAAAAATCAATTTATGTATATATTTTTGTTGTAGGAATTATAAGGTAATCAATAAAATACTTTTTGACAAAATATATTATGTTAGAAAATGATTATTTTAGGAAAGTGGGATGAAAATATAGGTTCAAGGAGAAAGTGAACCATTTAAAATTTTTGCTTCTAAAGAAAGTTTTTCCATGTATTATTAAATTAATGATAGAGGTATCAAATCACCACAGTATTTACTACATTCCGTTGGATATATTTGAACGAGTGATTTAAAAGATTTATTTTGAAATATCAATATTTTCAAATATGCTGGAAATTACACTCCTTGCAGCTATTTAAATGCATGATACAATATTTTAAATGTGAGCTTTGTAATGTATCAAGCTGTACAATGTTTTTCAAACTTTTTGTAGGGGTTATATGGAACAAAAATGTTTGAAGACAACATTTTGTTAAATGCTAACATTTGCTCAAGGCTAACTCAAATTTTGAAGATCATAACTTGATTTTAATCCCCTTTTTGTTCCATTTCATAGGCAAGTTAATTAGGGATGTTCTACAGTAGCTTTCTACAAATGCTCCCCATTTATCCCTCACTTAGTTCCCTTGAAATTTGACTGCTGCCCCTTTCTCTATATTGAAACTGTTCATTCCAATGCAACTGTTCTCAGACTTTAGTGAATCAAGATGTTACATATGTTACTTATTAAAACTATAGATTCTGATTACTTTTGAGGTAGGGTACAGAAATCTGCCTTTTTAACAGTCACTCTAGATGATTCCCTTTGTAGATGACCCACAGATCACAATTTAAGAAATAGTGTTTTAAAGTAATCAATGGAAATTGTAAGACAGGGATGATTATCTTCATTAAATAATGTTCAAAGAACAGTGGGAGTGAAAAATAAACTTGTGCTTTGGTCACAACCCACGTATCACCTTTGTTCAACATAACAACTCATACACTTTAAACATTTTTTATTCATTTGGAGCCTCAGTTTACTGTCTGAAGATAAACTTCAAGCTGTGTACAAATATTTTCTTTTTCATATTTTGTATTGGAAGCTAAAATCACTCACTGCTGAGTTACCAAATCAACAGTAATTAAGTCACCTAAAAAAGCAATATATACACATCTATAGGAATATAAACGTGACAATTTCCCAGCCACATGACTATTGAATTGGACCCAGATAGGTAATAGGGTAAAAGGGAGAGAGATGTTTTGTGTTTCTTCTTTATTACCTACAGTGGGTATCAGAGTGCTGAACAGAGAAACAAGTAAGTTCTATCATTTTGTAATACTGTGATGATGAGCAAACTGATTAACTCTCATTCATTTATTCAACAAACAAGTGATGGAGAAACAAGAAGTCGAGAAGGAACATTCAAGTTGGAGGAGGTTGACAGCTGAAGTCTAGGGATAAAGCTGATTGAGATCAAAAGAGAGCAGCCAGAGCACGTGGGAGATAATATATAAGGATATAGCCATTGAGAACCCCACCAAATATTGAATTAATGCCTCATTAAACCCTGTGGAAGGGCATCCCTGTTCTGGGAAGACTTGCATTATCTTCATCTTGGATTGCTAGGTATGCCACCTGCTCTCTCAGTCCCTATCTCCTTTTTATGCTACCCATAAAATGGTGGCCAAAAAAATAAAATAAAATAACCGATGATTTGTCCCTAGTTGAATACAACTATTCTCATTGCTTATTTCCTTAACGGCTTTTTAAAAAAAATTATGACTTCATTCATTCATTCACCCAAAAGAAACTTATTGAGTGCATACTATAAGCCAGGCTTTGAGGTTGCAAATATGATTGCATTGTTCTTGCTCATAGAACTTACCTTTTGCACTATTGACCATCCCATCTTTTTTGAAGCCTCCTCCTCCTTACCTTACTTTTTAATTTTTTAACATGTTTATTGGAGTATAATTGCTTTAAAATGGTGTGTTAGTTTCTGTTTAATAACAAAGTGAATCAGTTGTACATATACATATGTTCCCATATCTCTTCCCTCTTGCGTCTCCCTCCCTCCCACTCTCCCTATCCCACTCCTCTAGGTGGTCACAAAGCACCGAGCTGATCTCCCTGTGATATGCGGCTGCTTCCCACTAGCTATCTATTTTACCTTTGGTAGTGTATATATGTCCATGCCACTCTCTCACTTTGTCACAGCTTACCCTTCCCCCTCCCCATAGTCTCAAGTCCATTCTCTAGTAGGTCTGTGTCTTTATTCCCGTCTTACCCCTAGGTTCTTCATGACCTTTTTTTTTCCCCTTAGATTCCATATATACGTGTTAGCATACAGTATTTGTTTTTCTCTTTCTGACTTACTTCACTCTGTATGACAGACTCTAGGTCCATCCACCTTACTACAAATAACTCAATTTTGTTTCCTTTTATGGCTGAGTAATATTCCATTGTATATATGTGCCACATCTTCTTTATCCATTCATCCAATGATGGACACTTAGGTTGCTTCCATCTCCTGGCTATTGTAAATAGAGCTGCAATGAACATCTTATCTTTCTTAATATACTGTCTTTCCCTACCCTCTGTGCCCTGGTTTTCATTATTATTTCCTCTTCCCCTGACATCTACCAGTGAGCAAGTCCTAAATTTCAGGTTTGTATCACTGCTTTTACTAATTTACACTAGCTGTCTTGTGAAGTGTATTCACCTTCAGATTTGAGCTATGATCTCTATGTCAGTGATTCCTAAATCTTTCTTTTAAGACGCACTATGATCTATATTTTGGATCCAGTTCTCTAGCTGCCTACAAGAACCTACTATATAAAAAATGTTTACCTCTATTTCATGACTATTGAACCCTCAAGAATCTTATGCTGAGGTAACAGTGTATAACAGAAAATGAATATCAGTTATTCCATAGGATGATTACCTTGGATTAAAATTTTACTGAATTTGGATTAAACAGAAGTGGTTTTAGAAACACGATTTTACTCTAAAATATTTTTTGAAATTATCTTGGAACTAAGCAATGTGAACCTGACTGTAAATATAAACATGGACATTGGTCTTTAATTATATGAAATTATGATATATTTTAATATTAGCTACCATAAATAAATACATTTTCAGTATCACAAATATGTTCAGATGTAGTCATAACCTATTTTAATATTTAGTAAAATATAATCCTTTATTTTTAATTTTATTGAATAGATGAAAAGTTATTCTTATTCACTGTTTACCTTCAGTCATGAAGAAATGAAATGAAAATATGATTTGTTGAGACAAACTAAAATCATAAATTTTCACATTAAAACTATTTAGATTCATTTCCAAGACCATGTGAAGTGGGAAATTGAGAACATAATCCAGAAATATTACACTACCAAACATACTAGGGAGGAAAGAATATCTAAATTACCCCAAATTGCTTACCCATATGATGGAATCCATTAAAAGATTAATTGTATACATTATATTTAATCATGAGTAATAAAAATAAGATCAATTTTACTCTTTTAAACTGAATCTCTTTTCCTCATTTCAGAATGGAAACTTGAAAAGAGTAAAGTAATATACAATGGCAGAACAGAGTGTTTTTTGCAACTGTGTACATGTGTATGTATGTGTGCATTTAATAGAGCCTTTTATTTTGGAGGCTGTTTTTGGCCTTTTTAGAAGCCTCATGCCAGATATCTCATATATAATGAAGAAACAGCATAAGATACAACTGAAGCAGGCAAAGGATGAATCTGAATTATCTATAATAGCTTGTATTAGTAAGTCCACAGTTATAGATGAAGTCAAAATCTAAATTCCACAAGGATTTTAATTATATTTGTTTTCCAAACATTTTGTAAAATGAGAAAAGAGCTTCTGGGAAAAACTTGAAAGAGAATTTAGAAATTTCAACATAACAACCTCCCCCAAATTTCTGTGTACAGAACAGTATAATATTTCATAAATACAAATCCTGCAATGCAGCCTTCGTGTGATGTGTATGTGTGTTTGTAAAAACACAGAAAAAATAGATAGATAGATAACCTGAACTAAATCATGTCCTGTAGATTAAAAAAAAACAACCCCCAAAACAAACTTCAAGCAGTACATTCTATGTCAAAAGGTCAATAATACAATTTTTCTTCTTCGATCACTACACAAGTACACAGATAGGCAAACAGCCCCTGTCAAAGGCACACAGGTATAGTTATATGCTGATAAGCACACATATATGCAAACATACATTGAATTCAGGTAGTTAGAAATTTAAGAAAGTAAAGAACTTTAATCTCTACTAAATTCTAACTCAAGTGTATGAACATACAAGTCAGACCTACAAAATCACAGTTATCTGGTTAGCAACACACTTTGGCTTTAAGAAATTCATTCAAAATAATACACATACATGCATATGTATTATGTACATTCTCATAGTCATTACATAGAGAAGAAATTTACGTTAATATAATGTCACTTCATCTTGGTAACCTGTCTTTCACAAGTAATTCCTCTATATGTTGATTATCAATACCTCATTTAGAATTGACAGTTGAAGTATAAAAATTAACTGTAGTTTCAGAAAATTATTGAGTATATATTTGTGGTATAAATATATTCACTATAGATATTTGCATTTAATGGATTATGAGAAGTAAGTTCATATATTGAGGGTTGTACTGATAATTCAATTCAGGCACTATTTACTAACTACTTATTATGAACAAAGCATTGCTAGGTAATGGGAAATATTTACAGTCCAGTAAAAAATAAGAATTTTAGGAAGATAAATAGAGCAATATTGTGAAGGATGGATTACAGCAAAAAGAGAGGGAAACTGAAAATCAGGAGGCTGCTGCAACAGCATAGATAGAAGATTAAAAGAGCCTGAATCATAATGATTGAAATGGGAAGTTGGGGAAAATCATGAATGAAATAATGAAGTAGCATGAACAGTATCTGATGACTGATTATATATGGATGTAGATATGAAGACATGAATCACTAGTAACTATTTAGTTTCTGCCCTTGGTAACTTAAAAGTGGATGATGCAACAGGAAATAAAAAGTAAATAGGAACAGCTTATCAGGTGGAATGTGAAAGTACAAGATGCAGAATGATGTAGGTTGAGTTTGATATCCCACTGGCATGGATCTGTTCATTTGGTATTTGGAAATTTAGATCTGGATCTCAATACAGAGCTCAAGGGTGGAGATGAAGATTTAGGAATTTTCCACCTAAGAGTTGATTATTAAAAGCTTATGAGTGGATCAGTTCACACAGAGATGTCTGTGAGGGTGGAGGGCAGAGCAAAAGGAAAAGACAGAGGAAACAATTTAGGATATGTTTTTAGTGAGAGCCCAAGGTTCTCAATATTCTAAAGAAATACAGAATGAGAAAGAAAGTAGACTAAAATTGTTACACCAAAACCTAAGTGAATTAGGCATAATAAATAAGACTCAAAGTAATTTCAATACACTTTAAGTTATACTGTTATATAATATAGCACAGAAAACAGAGCTCATGTTCACAAGGTCAGAAATTTTAAGGATAATTCTGTGCTTGATATCTGCTTAGATATTACAATGTTTCACCTAAACAGTAACAGTAGAGCAAATTTCATGAGTCATTTTTTTATATTAACTACCTACTAGAATACTGAGGTGCAGGCTGAAGAATTTCACATAATATACATTACGTAAACCATATTTCTAGCTGTCTTGGAGGTATGAATTGTGAGAACAGATGAAACTGTGTACACAAATGTAAAATCTTACCTGAAGCTTTCCGTAGGCAATTGGAAATCTCAATTAATATCAAGCCTGAGTGAACATTTATATATTGAAGTTAATAATAATTTAAGGGCTCCATTTACCAGTTTTATTTCTTTAAAATCTGATTAATGTCTCCTTGGTTATGCAGAAATGATGAGTTCCATGAAAAGGTTATACTTAGCTTACAGTTAAAATGTTTTGAACAAAATGCCATTTGAAAAGAATGGCCTAGGTTTATCAGGGCATGTGGTTTCAAAGACATCTCTGGATTAAATAGAGACATAAAATGGATGTAGCATAGTCATCAAGTGATGACTAGAGAGATATGACTGAAGATTTTACAGAGAAATCTTTGAACTGATCCTATTTTCAGTTCCCTTACTTACGTGTTCTGTGAACAAAATCATAAAAACTGCCTTGTGCCTCAGGTCGTTTTTGTAAAAGAAAGTAAAGAACAACATGCCCTTTCCCTAGCTTGTGAGATATTATGAGGATAAGAAGAGCAATTTAATCTATAAGGTGTTTATAGTCATCTAGAAACAGTCAAAGTAAAAATACAATTTCTCATTATAAAACCATTATTTCAGAGGATTTTACTGTTGGAAAAAATTTATTTGAGCACATCCCTATGTTTTATGGAATATCATAAAAAATAAAGAAAATTCATAGCACTTAATACTGAGTAAACTGCTAGCTAATGGGATGAGCAGAACATATTGGGATGATTGGAAGTGTGGTTAAGAACTGTAAGAGTAAAAGAAGTTACTGTTATCTCATAAAGAAGGTAAATGAAGTATTCTTCTTAGAGTTAACAGTTCACTTTAATGATGCCATTTTTCTCTTCTAAGTAAGCTTATAAACATGGCTGTCAGTTTTGAATGATCAAAGCAAAGTAATAAGGAAATGTGGGGAAGTGCATTATTTGTGCTATCCAAGGAGAGAGAGAGAGAAAAAAATGCTAGCCTCTTTCGGTACAAAATATATGAAAGCTAACATTTTAGTCTTGATTTTAAAAACTGTGTTAGTTTACATTACAAAACAGCTATGTTCTACCAAAACATTTTACTGAATTTTGTTTTAGTATGTAAACTCTGTTCTCATAAATCTGCTGTTTGTACACACACACACACACACACACACACACACACACACACAGAGTTTCCTGTGTAGGAAATTGATACTATCCACAACTATTTTGCAAAAATATGTTAAATTTAGCCAAAAAATATAGAAAGAGGGCAATGTATGTGAACAACCAATTCAGAAGTGAAGTAAAAAACTTCATGTCCCCCAAAAATGTGAAGGAAAGCTCAGAATCATGTGTGATCAGAAAAGTGCAAATGAAAAATAAAAGTGAAATTATATTTCATGTCCATCGAATTGGCACAAATTTAAGTCTTAAAATACCAAGAATTGACAAGGACATGAAGTTATGTCAGAAGAGTTACATTTAAATGATTAGTAAAGTCATTTGGGGTTTCCATACAAATTTTAGAATTATCTGTTCTAGTTCTGTGAAAAATACCATTACTATTTTGATAGGGATTACATTGAATCTGTACATTTACTTGAGGGATATGGTCATTTTAACAATATTAATTCTTCCAATAGATGAGCATGGTGTAACTTTCCATTTGCTTGTGTCATTTTCAATTTCTTTCATCAGTGTCTTATAGTTTTCTTTTACCTCCTTGATTCAGTTTATTCTTAGGTATGTTATTCTTTTTGATGCAACTGTATATGGGATTATTTTTCTTCCTTTCTCTTTCTGATAGTTTGTTGATAATATATAGAAACACAACAGAATTTTGTACATTAATTTCATATCCTACAACTTTACCAAAGTCATTGATGATTTACAGTAGTTTTTGGTGGTGTCTTTAGGATTTTCTATATATAGTATCATGCCATTTACAAACGGTGACAGTTTTACTTTTTCCTTTCCTGTTTGTATTCCTTTTATTTCTTTTTCTTGTCTGATTGCTGTTACTAAGACTTCCAATACTATGTTGAATAAAAGTGGTGAGAGTGGACCTTCTTGTCTTGTTCCTGATCTTAGAGTAAATGCTTTCAGCATTTTATCACTGAGTATGAAGTTGGCTGTAGGTTTTAGTTGTGAGATAATGATTTGGAATTCAGGGCTAGTCAACTCAGTGTCATGAAAAATGTTAGTGGTACAATAGTCATGCACAACATGACTAGAGAATACAAAATAAAATATAAACATGTATTACATAGTATAGTGAGCATTAGAAGCAGAAATGGAGAGGGACTTCCCTTAAAAAGAGAAGTCACTGGGGATTAAAGTCATCCAGGAAATCTACATGGAGAAGGTCTGGGAATTAAAGGATAAAGAAGTCTTAATAGATGAGTGAAGTTATTCCAAGCCAAGCAAATAGAATGTGCAATCACACTGAGTTGAAGGTACTGTCTTGTGGAATACAGTGAAGAGATTAGCCTGCTTGATGGAACAGCATGCATAAGCAAGCTAATGAGACAGGTAAGTATTTGTAACTAGTTGAATAACTAGAAAAATAATTAATTTATCAAGGTCTTACTAAAGGAACATCTTCTATGGTGTGGCAACGCTGTCTTCTGCCCTATTCTGCTTTATAGTTATTGTGAAAGACTTGACTGGGGGAAGAGACAGTTATTCAGATATGCAGTGAAGCTCAGAGGATGGTCAAATACATTGTTTGACATATTTAACATGCAAAACTCTCTTAACAGGCTGGAAAAAAATGGCCAGATCTACCAAGAAGAAATTTAATATATACTTCTAATCAAATAAATACAAAATACAGTAAGATATTTGTAGCAGTATGAAAATTACTTCAGGCTTTTATTATAAATTCATTCACTGAGTTTTGGTTTCTTTATCTGAAAAATGAGGTGATTAGATTAAGATATTTTGGTGCTTCCATGAGATTCTAAATTTCTATGATTTTTCACATCAGTAGTTGAATATCACTGCAAAAATAACCAATGTCATCTTAGGTGAATTAATAAGAGTTTGAAGTACAGAAAAGGAGCATGATACTCTAAATCTACTCTGTGATGGTCAGACCATACTTGAGCACATTTCTCTTAAGAACATGATGAACTTGAGCTTGTCCAAAGGGAATGGATTATATGGTAAAAAAAAAACAGAAATTATGCTAAGTGAGATACCTGGGAATATTTATCATCATATTTCAAAGGCTCTCCATTGAATGTAGGATAAAATTTTAAAAATATAAAAACTTACTATGGCCTACAAAGTCCTACCTGATATGGTTCATACCTATCAAGGCCAAACCTAGAAATGCATCCATGGAACAACTCAACCAGTGAAGGACCATTCAAGATAATCTTTCATAGGCATGTCACTAAAGACAGAAATTTTGAAACTGACTCTAATCATGCTCAGAAAAGAGAAGTAATGTGCACCCTCAGTTGCCCTGCCTGATGTATGTTACTCTGTAGCATCATCTTGATTGACTAACTCTAACTTACTGAATTTCAGCCACATGACTACATCCCCTTAAATAAACCAAATGCTTTCCTGTCTCAGAGCTTTCACAAATTTGGTTTCTTCTTCTTGGACTACCCTATTGGCAATTTTCACTTGGCAATCCTAAGTATCTTTCAGGTTTCAGTTTAGAAGTCACTTCATAAAAGAAAGCGTCTAAGATATACCATATTAAATCAGATCAGATCAGCCTGTTATAATCTCTTTAATGAGTCACGTAACTCTCTTCTCATACTGTTTAATATTCTTCCATATCAGTTTATCATGAGTTATAATTATATACTTATTTGATACTTTATGAGGTCAGGAACTTTATTTTTTGGTAGAGAGTTTATATCTGAAACCTTCTGTTCTTTGTTTATTGTAGCAACTTAACTGAGTTTTCATCCTGGAGCAGAAGCCCATAGAGAGAGAAAAGGAGACTGTTGGAGAGGTGAATTGCTTTGAATAATAAATTTATAAGGAAGGTTCTGAATTTTTGGCATGCCCTGAGAGAGTGAGAATGAGGTGTCAGAAAAGAGGAGAGAATAAATGTAAAAAATGAGATGAGGTAGACAAAGAGATAGGATCCATCTCAACAGTGGAAGAAATGGGCAGTTATAAATTTCCAGTGATGGCAATGGTCAAGGGATTTTAAGAAGTGATGTATAATACTGTAAATTTTTCTGCTGTGCTGCAAATTGATGACCCTAGTAATACAGGATATATTGGTTTGCTAGGGGTTCTATAACAAAATACCACGTATTGGGTGCCTTAAACAACAGAAATCTATTTTTTCATAGCTCTAGAGGCAAGAAGTCCAAGATCGAGATGTCAGCAGGTTTAACTTTGGAAGTCTCTCTTCTTAGTTTCCAGATGGACACCTTCTTGTTGTGTCTTCTCATAGCCTTTGGTGTGTGCATCCCTGGTGTCTTGTGTCCAAATTTTCTCTTCTTATAAAGGCACCAGCCAGATTAGATTAGGGCCCACTTTAGTGGCCTCGTTTTAATTTAATTACCTCTTTAATGACATTATCTCTAAACACAGTCACATTCTGAGATACTGAGATTTAGGACTTCAACATATAAATTTGGGAGGACACAATTCAGCCCATAATATTGGGGAAGAAGGTGAAACAGGCTTTTTTTTCCTACTAAATATTGAATGAGGGATAGAGCAAGGTCATTTAAATATCAAGGGGAGGTGTAACTCCACAAAGATTGGGTATCTTTTAGGTAACTGGCTGTTTTGTTCCATTAGTTACTCTCACTTGTGAATATTTACAGAAAGTTAATAGAACAGCACAACTTTCTTTAATCCCAATAACATACTTATTATCCATATTTTGTCATATTTCCTATCATTTTTATAAAGTTGAACCTTGTGAGATTATTTCATTTGAATGAACAAACATAAGAAGAAGAGAGAAATAGTTGTTTCCACAATTCACAAATTGTGTATTACAGTATAAAATATAAAAAAGTTATATAGGCTTTTTGAGAATAAGCAAGAAAACCAAAGGACATGAAACTAAAACTTTGGCACATTATTTGGGGAGGAGTTAATCCCAAGGATCATGTTAATAAACCACTAAAATTCTCAGTGAATCACCAAGAAGCTTATAAAAATTAAACTTATTTAATAAGCTTGATTTCTTCTTTGATGCTGACTATACAAAATTAAATGATTTATAAAGATTTTTAAAGTTTCTAAAATGTATTTTTTATCTTAAGCTTACTCTCTAAAGTCATATTTCTCTTTCCAGTAATTTAACTTTTTTATTAATTGAGTAATATAAGCAATCTGTACTGAGTTCAGGTGTATAAACGTAAAAACTACTTGGGAAAATTATATTATCTATAACTACTCTGGGCTCTGCCAGTCACCAGTTGATTAAGCTCCTTTTTATTCATCTTCATTATGTATAATATGATTCTTTCATCCTTTCAAAGCACTTTGTTACTGATATACATAGAAGAAGTTGTAGCATTTGTTTAGTTGCTCCTTTGGTCACAACATTTCATTATTTAGTATAAAATATTTCTGTATATGAGGGGAGGGACATTTAATTATGACTTTACACACTTTTTCACTATTTGAAAAATTTATAATGTGCATATATAACTAATAATAAAAATATTATGTACCTGATAACATTTCCAGACTAGCTGACAATCCCTTCAATTAATTTAAATCTGTGGTCATATATGTGCAAAGATAGTTAGTATTTTCTAAATGGGATCCATGTCAAAATGATAATAATGGATTAAAAATTGATGCTGAGTAAGATAAAAGATCAATGCAGTAATATCATTTTTGCCAACTCTTAGTGTACTTCTATGGTAAAGCTATACTTAATTGCCAATAACAGTGAACTAATTAAACAATAGAAATTTATTAAATGTATAATTTCTAAGAGATATGTGACTATATCCAAAAAGGGTTATTTAGATTTAATCAAATATCTATTTTTTTATTAACCAAGTATATGGCCAGGAGATAAAATATTTTCTTAATGAAAAAATAATTCATTGTTGGCTTGCATTTGCCTTGATGTTAACCTCTCCCCAATATATAACGCAAAATATGTAAAGAAAAATGATTGAATTTACTACAAATTTAGAAATTGCATTGTAATATATGCTAAATGATGGAGGAGAAGTGTACCATCAATACAAATGTATTTTTTAAAAGCAAAAATAAGATTTATCTATCTATTCCTGGCTAAAGTCTACCAATTTTCCAGTTTTCTACTTCAATGTCACTTCTTCAGGGAAGCAATCCATAGCACCATAGACAATGGGAGGCTCACTTTTCTGGTCTTCCTACACATGGTATTTTTCCTTCATAACACTTAGCATAAATTATTATTACATAAATTTATAATTATTTGCTTAATGGACCTCCATTTCAATTAACAGGGACCCTGTTTATTCTGTTCATCATTGTGTCCCTAACAGTCATCAAAATGCCTTGTGGATAGTAAAAAATCTAAAAATACTTGTCGATGAGTGATTAAAGATATTAATGTCATTCTAATACACCATCATCAATCATCTTGACCAAATTTCTTACTTTCTTAAGGTTATTTTAATAAGTGATGCTCAGTTGAAGTATTGTCCTCCATCAAGGGGATATTTGACAGTGTCAACACATTTAGTAGCCACAAATGGTGAAGAGTTGCTACTTGCAATTACAAGATAGAGGTCAGTTATGCTGATAAACACCTTACAATGCACAGGACGGCCCCCACAACAGCCCCTAGGCCAAAATATCAATAGTGCTAAGGTTGAGAAACCCTGGATGACATTAAGAGATATTTTGGGTTTTTTTTCAATTGAGTTCAGGTTCAGGAAATACGATACAAATATCAATAAGTTTAATTGAAGGATTATTAAACTTACTTGTTTCTTGAAAAATATTTCATTTCTATTATCATTGTATATATATATAATATATACTATAAATATCATGTATTGATTTTGGAATGAAGACAACATATAGCGAATATCTTTTATTTCATGAAGATTAACTATGAAATATACTTTCAAAATTCATAAACAGAATTAATGGGTCACAAGCACAATAGCTAGTATCTTAATTCTTAAAGAATTTATTTCTAAGAATTTATGACAGCTCATAGGAAGGAGAAATATGAAGGTTAATTTACCTAAAGAAAAATCACTAAGTAATGATACCTTTTTCGTTGACTCAATCCAAGACGTCAAAGCAATACATTTTTTTCAAAAGTTACCCTCAGTGGGTAATAGTTTAGTTTAATTTTTTTAATTACTTCAATCATCTATTCTCAGCCCAAATGAAAGAAACAATATGATTATTTCATTTGGTTCCTTGCAAATATTGGGGTATACAAGGCTGTTTATTTAGAGAAGCAATTTGTAAAAGTTATTAAACTGGTTATTGGACAAATCTATATATGTATAACTAAAATATTCCATTGGTGTAATTATTCAAGGTTAGCTATTATAATGACAAAGCTGCAGGATGTGTTTTCCACATTTCTCCTCTGCAGAACAGAGTCCCTTATAAAGATATGTGTCAGAAATGAGCTCTACCTACCATTATAAGCCTTATTAAATTCAGGTATACTTGGATAAGCAAAGTCTGGAAATTGTGTAATGTCTATTTATTGAAGAATATTGGGTGAGAAGTTTGACAAAATATTTAAAAATATCCAACTAGGAAAATTGACTATTTCATTATAGATTGAGAACACTTGCTAGCCATACAAAATTAACCCCAGTTTTCACTAAAAAGGGCTGTGGCTGAATTTATCACAATTTCTATTTCCCTACTCCTCATTCTCTTTTTTCTCATCAATGTAAAATTCCCAGTCCGTTTTGACTTCCAATATTTTCTAATGGTTTATAGGAATTAGCATAATAGGTATAATATCCAGTACACTAATAATATTTTTCCTTATAAAGCATGGGCTAAGCTTATATCAGTACTAAATTTATATTTGCAAGGAGAGGTAATAGAACATGTCCTGACAGTGTGTGTTTTCTGAGATACTATCAGATATTATATTTAGTATTATTAAAAAAAGTTTAGGGGCTTCCCTGGTGGCGCAGTGGTTGGGAGTCCGCCTGCCGGTGTGGGGGACGCGTGTTCGTGCCCCGGTCTGGGAGGGTCCCGCATGCCGCGGAGTGGCTGGCCCGTGGGCCGTGGCTGCTGGGCCTGCGCGTCCGGAGCCTGTGCTCCGCAACGGGAGAGGCCGCAGCGGTGAGAGGCCCACGTACCGCAAAAAAAAAAAAAAAAAAAAAAGGTTTAGGTATTTTTATTACTCCAATCTATCTCCATACTAAGAAACTTTGTTGACATAAGTGGGATTATAATTAATTGAAGAATATTAAATTGAACTCTTTCTTGTTCTATTTGACACAGATGAAGTGGGGATGGAAGAGAGAGACAGACAGGTGTTTCCAAACACATTTGAACTAAGTTATACCATTTATCCCAGTGCTGGGTTTATTTTTTATTTTCTTTTTATTGAGTTATAGTTGATGTGTAACATTATATAAGTTATAGGTGTACAATATAGTGATTCATGATTTTTAAAGGTTATACTCCATTTACAGTTATTATAAAGTATTGGCTATATTCCCTGTGGTGTACAACATATCCTTGTAGCTTATTTGATACATAATAATTTTTACTTCTTAATCCCATAACTCTATTTTACCCCTCTGTCCTTCCCTCTCCCCACTGGTAACCACTAGTTTGTTCTCTATATCTGTGAATTTGCTTTTTTTTTTTTGGTTATATTCACTAGTTTGTTGTGTTTTTAAGAGTCCACATATAAGTGATATCATACAGTATTTGTCTTTCTCTGTCTGACTTATTTCACTTAGCATAATACGCTCCATGTCCATCCATGTTGTTGCAAATGGCAAAATTTCATTATGTTTTTATGGCTGACTAGTATCCCACTGCATGTGTGTGTGTGTATATATATATATATATATATATATATATATATATATATATACCACATCATTTTTATCTAGACATCTGTTGATGGAAACTTAGGTTGCTTCCATATCTTGGCAATTGTAAATAATGCTGCTATGAACATTGGTGTGCATGTATCTTCTTGAATTAATGTTTTTGTTTTTTTCAGAAATATACCCAGGAGCAGAATTGCTGGGTCATATGGGTAGTCTTATGAATTCAGTAAAGTTGCAGGATACGAACATAAAATGCAGTAATCTGTTGCATTTCTATACACTAAAAATGAACTGTCAGAAAGAGAAATTAAGGAAACAACCCCATTTAACATATCATGAAAAGAATAAAACACCTTGGGATAAACCTATCTAAGTATATAAAAGACCTGTACTCAGAAAACTATAAGACACTGATAAAAGAAATTGAAAACCACACAAACAGATGGAAAGATATACCATGTTCTTGAATTGGAAGAAATGACATTGTTAAAATGACCATACTACCCAAAGCAATCTACAGATTCAATGCAATCCCTGTCAAAATACCAATGACATTTTTCACAGAATTAGAAAAAATAATTTTAAAATTTGTATGGAAACACAAAGACCCCAGATAACCAATACAAACTTAAAAAAGGACAGAGAAGGAAAAATCACACACGTTGACTGCATACTACATTATGAAGTTACAATAATCAAAACAGTATGGTACTCTATTTTAGTTTCTGGGCATATATCTGGAAAAGACAAAAACTCTAATTCGAAAAGGTACATGCACTACAATGTTCATAGAAACACTATTTACAATAGCCAAGACATAGAAGCAACGTAAATATCCATTGACAGATGAATGAATAAAGAAGATGTGGTATGTGTGTATATATATATATATATATATATATATATATATATATATATATATATATAACTCAGCCATAAAAAAGAACGAAATAATATCATTTGCAGCAACGTGGATGGACCTAGAGATTATCATACTAAGTGAAGTAAGTCAGATAGAAAAAGACAAATATATGATTTGACTTATATGTGGAATCTAAAAAAAATGATACAAATGAACTTATTTACAAAACAGAAATAGACTGACATACATAGAAAACAAACTTATGGTTACCAAAGGGAAATGGGAGGGAGGGATAAATTAGGAGTTTGGGATTAACAGATACACACTACTATATATAAAATGGATAAACAACAAGAACCTACTGTATAGCTGTATAGCACAGGGAACTGTATTCAATATGTTGTAGTAACCTATACTGGAAAAGAATATATATATATATATATTTCAATAAAAAAACAGGATGGTACTGGCCTGAAAACAGACACATAGATAAATAGAAAATAATACAGATCCCAGAGATAAACCCACATACTTATGATCAATTAATCTACAACAAAGGAGACAAGAATATACAATGGAGAAAAGAAAGTCCCTTCAATAAGTGGTGCTGGAAAAACTGGACAGCTACATGTAAAAGAATGAAATTAAAACATTCTCTAACACCATATACAAAAATAAAATCAAAATGGATTAAAGACCTAAATGCAAGACTGGAAACCATAAAATACCTAGAGGAAAACATAAGCAGAACACACTTTGACATAGATTGCAGCAAGATCTTTTTGAATCTGTCTCCTAAAGCAAAGGAAATAAAAGAAAAATAAACAGAGCCTAATTAAACTTAAAATCTTTTGCACAGCAAAGGAAACCATCAACAAAACAAAAAGACAACCTACTGAATGGGAGAAGATGTTTGCAAATGATATGACCAATAAGGAGTTAATATCCAACATATACAAACAGTTCATAGAACTCAACATCAAAAAAAAAAAGAAAACAAACATCTGATTAAAAAATGGGCAGAAGGACTGAGTAGACATTTTTCTGAAGAGGAAATGCAGATGGCTAACAGGCACATTAAGAGATGCTCAACATCGCTAATCATCAGGGAAGCACAATTCAAAGCCACAATGAGATATCACTTCACACCTGTCATAATGGCTATCATCAAAAAGAACACAAATAACAAATGTTGGTGAAGATGTGGAGAAAAGGTAACCCTTACACCCTGTTGGTGGGAATGTAAATTGGTACAGAACTATGGAAAACAGTATGGAGGTTTCTCAAAAAACTAAAAATAGAGATAGGGTTTCTTTGTAGTATATTCCACAATGTAAGTCTCAATTCTACTCTTACCCTCCCTCCATCAGCACCACTACGTATCTTTTATTTTATTTTATTTTATTTTATTTTTTTGCGGTACACAGGCCTCTCACCGTTGTGGCCTCTCCCATTGCTGAGCACAGGCTCCGGACGTGCAGGCTCAGTGGCCATGGCTCACAGGCCCAGCCGCTCCATGGCATATGGGACCTTCCTGGACCAGGGCACGAACCCGTGTCCCCTGCATCGGCAGGTGGACTCCCAACCACTGCGCCACCAGGGAAGCCCTACTACGTATCTTTTAAAAGTATCTTCCATATTTTTCTACACTCCAACTTATTTCAATAGCATTTATTCCCAGTTTTCAAGAAACAATTCGCTCCTTGACAATGCATTTGATAATCTGAAACATCTCCATCCTTGACAAAAAAAAAAAGAAAAGAAAGAAAAGAAAAGTTTGTTAAAGACCAATCTTAAAAGTTTAAAATATTTTACAGCTGGAGCTTCTAAAGAAAATTATCATATTAGATTAATAATAGTAATAATACTTGTGAAAATAAAAGTAAGACTAACACTTTTAGTAAGACATCTTAGAAAAAATAGATGTACATGCTCATGTGAATAAATGTAACAATTCATTTTAGATATCAGCATATGAAATTACTACTTTCTTACAATACTTTCCTGAGGTAATACCTACTACATGTAGGTTTTAGTACAGACCATTGTCTATGTGTTCTTGTTTGATTATTTGGCCTAGAAATAGCCTTAAGGTGAAACATTTCTTTTACTACCCTTACACTAGTGAGTGTGCTACTTAAATATGACATTGTTTTCACCTTTGTTGTGATTATGTTATGCTTTCTCCCTTATTGCACTGTGTCCCTAATCACAAGGTTTATGAAAATTTCCCCCTGATATAACATTTTTAAATTTAAGTTTTCTTTCTGACATTATAAAAAGAAGATGTGCTTATTGTATGTGTGTGTATGTACTTATTATTGAGGCATCACCAAACCCTGAACAAATATCATGAAGATATGATGATACACAGTTCAAGGGAAAACTTTTATAAAAGAGAAAAAGTAAAATTAAATGCTCTCATTATGTCTAGGAAATGATGACATAACCTAATTTGTACATTTTATAGTGGCAAAGAAAATATTTGAAATCAATATTATATCAAAAGTTATACTTTTATAAACCATTACTGAAGAGCTACCATTTGGAAAGATACTATTTTAAATTTCCCAGCCCCACTCTCAGACACACAATTTGATTTGAAATAATGATATGTTATTTTCTGATTTTTCTCAAGGTATGTACTGACGTTCTCAAAGTGAATTTGCATTTTCTGTCACCTAAAAATTAACACATATATAGTACAGCACTTCTTAGGGGGAGGCAGGGAACATTGAAGAATTAGAGATAGGATAGGATAACTCCAAAAATGTTGGAATTGCTGATTTACTAGTAAATCATGTTGGATGATAGGTCCTTCAGAAATGAATATGGCATTAACCAAATAATTATTTGGCCATTGCAAGTATATAGGGAAATAAATGATCCAGAGACTTGGTGGTGGGCTCCTAAGCCTGCTGGTTCTCTAGGTCACTGGACCAAATTAGGTTTGAGTTAGGTATTCAATAGTAAGTTTCTACTATTAGAGAGCTGTTGATTCCCTGATGTAAAATAAGCACCTTAGTAAAGAATTAGATGGAAAAATCAGGGGGAAGAAGAGCTGTATTTATATAACAGATATATCTTAAGTCAGTACCTCTCAAACTTGAGCATTCATCAGAGTCACTGTGTTTAAATAAACCAGGTTTATTTATTTAACCTAGTTTAAATAAAAATTGTTGGACCCAACTCCCAGAGTTTATGATTCAGTAGATCCGGGGTGGGGCTCAAGAATTTTCATTTCTAACAAGTTCCTAGGTGATCTCCTTCTGGAGATAGTCAATATATGTTAAGCTCATACTACATAAACTTAAGAGTCAGCATAAAATGGTAAAGGGCCACCAGTGTTGCTCTAGAAACAAAACAAAGCATAATGGCCTTATTTGGCAATATGCATGAAGCAGATTAAGAAGTCAAAGCATGCCAAAATAGAAGTTCAATCTGACTATCTAGAAGTATGCCACATGCTATAGGTGGAATAAAGGGTGAAGTGATAGGAAAATATTCAGGACTAAGATAAGGAAGGCAAAGAACTGGACCATGTGCCCAGGAAAATTGGCTATGGTAAGAATGAACAGCTTCCTATATCATCAAAACAGAGAATGTATAGAAGTAAGAAAGAGGTAGCAAAAACAGACTTTAAAAAATGTTTTCCTATTCTTCCATCTAATTTTTTACTAAGGCACTATTTAGGTCCATTTATACCTGAATTTAAAAAATGAGATATATAGGAGTAGGACTGAATGGGAACTAACATTTACTGAACTCTAAATATATGCCAAGTGTCTTGTATAAGTGATTTCATTTGTATATATGTGTATACTTTTGTATATATGAGCCCTCATGATAATCTTATTAAGTTGTTATTATCCCTACTGAGAGATGCATAGGGCTTCCCTGGTGGAGCAGTGGTTGAGAGTCTGCCTGCCGATACAGGGGACACGGGTTCATGCCCTGGTCCAGGAAGATCCCACATGCCATGGAGCGGCTGGGCCCGTGAGCCATGGCCACTGAGCCTGCGTGTCCGGAGCCTGTGCTCTGTAATGGGAGAGGCCACAACAGTGAGAGGCCCGCGTACCGCAAAAAAAAAGAATGAAATTAGAACACTCCCTAACACCATACACAAAAATAAACTCAAAATGGATTAAACACCTAAATGTAAGGTCAGATACTATAAAACTATTAGAGGAAAACATAGGCAGAACACTCTTTGATATATATTGCAGCAAGATCATTTTTGATCTACCTCCTAGAGTAATAAAAATAAAAACAAACATAAAAAAATGGGATCTAATTAAACTTAAAAACTTTTGAACAGCAAAGAGAACCATAAACAAAACAAAAACACAACGCTCAGAATGGGAGAAACTATTTTCAAACAAATCAACCAACAAGGGATTAATCTCCATAATATACAAACAGCTCATGCAGCTCATATCAAAAAAAACCCAAACAACCCAATCAAAAATAGGCAGAAGATCTAAATAGACATTTCTCCAAAGAAGACATACAGATGGCTAAAAAGTACATGAAAAGATGATCAACGTCACTAATTATCAGAGAAATGCAAATCAAAACTACGAGGTACCACCTCACGCCAGTCAAAACGGCCATAATTAAAAAGTCTATAAATAACTAATGCTGAGTAGGGTATGGAGAAAAGGGAACCCTCATACTTTTGGTGGGAATGTAAGTTGGTGCAACCCCTATGGAAAACAGTATGGAGGCTCCTCAGAAAACTAAAAATAGAATTACCATATGATCCAGCAATCCCACTCCTGGGCATAAATATGGACAAAACTATAATTCAAAAAGACACATGCACCCTTATATTCATAACAATATTATTCACAATAGCTGAGACATGGAAACAACCTGTATGTCCATCGACAGATGAATGGATAAAGAAGGTGTGTTACATATATACAATGGAATATTGTATTCCATATCCCTTTTATGGCTGAGCATTACTCAGCTATAAAAGAGAATGAAATAATGGAATCTGCAACAACATGGGTGCAACTAGAGATTATAATACTGCATGAAGTAAGTCAGAAAGAGAAAGACAAATACCATGCAACAGTACTTAAATGTGGAATCTAAAATATGACATAAATGAACCTATCTATGAAAAAGAAACAGCCTCATAGACATAGAGAACAGACTTGTGGTCACAAAGGGGGGGATGGGTGGTGGAGGGATTGACTGGGAGTTTGCATATAGAATGGATAAACAACAAGGTCCTACTGTATAGCACAGGAAACAATATTCAATATCCAGAGATAAACCATAATGGAAAAAAATATAAAAAACAATGTATATATGTGTAGAAAATAAAAGACCCTTATACCCTGGTGCCTTTCCAAACAGGCTAATTTACCAAAAGAAAATTATATATTACTAAGAATAATTTATTTTATATTAATAGAAATGATACATATAAATAAAAAATTAAATTATGTGTTGAACACAGAAATAAATCCTTTTGAGAAATTCATTTGTTTCATATCAGAAAATGTTGTTTTAACTTTTTTGCTTTTCACACAAATAAGACAAGAAAACATTTAAAATATTTAAGGACTTCAATTAATTTTTTTACTTCCTATTAAGATATAATATATAGGAGATACCTTCAAGATGACAGAGGTGTAAGATGTTGAGATCACCTTCCTCCACACACATACAACAGAAACACATCTACATGTAGAACAACTCCTACAGAACACTACTGAACCTTGGCAGAAGACCTCAGACTTCCCAAAAGGCAAGAAACTCCCCATGTACCTGGGTAGGGCAAAAGAAAAAAAAAAAACAGAGGCAAAAGAATAGGGACAGGACCTGCACCTCTGGGAGGGAGCAGTGAAGGAGGAAGTTTCCACACACTAGGAAACCCTTCACTGGTGGAGATGAGGGGTGGCGGGGGGGAATCTTCGGAGCCACGGAGGAAAGCACAGCAATAGGGGTACAGAGGGCAAAGCAGAGAGATTCCTGCACAGAAGATAGGTGCTGACCAGCACTCACCGGCCTGAGAAGTTTGTTTGCTCACCTGCTGGAGTGTGTGAGGGCTAGGAGCTGAGACTCTGGCTTCGGAGGTCAGACCCCAGGGAGAGGACTGGGGTTGGCTGCATGAACACAGCCTGAAGGGGGCTAGTGTGCCACAGCTAACAGGGAGGGAGTACGGGAAAATGTCTGTAACTGCCTAAAAGGCAAGAGACCATTGTTTTGGGGTGTGTGAGGTGAGGGGATTCAGAGCACAGCCTAAATGAGCTCCAGAGATGGGCACAAGCTATGGCTATCAGCACGGACAACAGAGATGGGCATGAAACAATAAGGCTGCTGCTAGAGCCACCAAGAAGCCTGTGTGAAAGCACAGACCACTATCCACACCTCCCCTCTTGAGACCCTGTGCAGCACACCACTACCAGGGGCTCGTGATGCAGGGACAACTTCCCTGGGAGAACACAGGGCATGCCTCAGGCTGTTGCAATGTTATGTTGGCCTCTGCTGCAGCAGGGTAGCCCTGGACTCCGTACCCCTCCCTCACCCCTGTCTGAGTGAGCCAGAGTCCGCTAATCAGCCACTCCTTTAACCCTGTCCTGTATGGGTGAGAAAAAAACACCCTCAGGTGACATACATGCAGAGATGGGGCCAAATCCAAAGCTGAAAACCAGGAGATGTGTGAAAAAAGAAGAGAAAGGGAATTTTATCCCAGCAGCCTCAGGAGCAGTGGATTAAATCTCTGCAATCAACTTGAGGTACCCTTCAAATGTGGAATACCTGAATAGACACTGAATCATCCCAAAATTGAGGCGGTGGATTTTGAGAGCAACTGTAGACTTGGAGTTTGATTTCTGCATCTAATTTGTTTCGGGTTTTATGTCTACCACAGTTTAGTATTTAGAGTTTATTATCATTGGTAGATTGGTTTATTGATTTGTTTGCTCTCTTCCTTTCTGTTTTTTAATAAATAGATGTATATTTTTTTCCTGTTTCTCTTTTTGTGAGTGTGCATGTGTATGCTTCTTTTTGTGATATTGTCTGTATAGTTTGCTTTTACCAGTTGTCCTAGGGTTCTCTCTGTCCGTTTTTTGTTTGTTTGTTTTAGTATGGTTTTTAGTGTGTGGTATCATTGGTGGATTTGTCTTTTGGTTTGGTTGCTCTATTCTTTCTTTCTTTTATTACTTTAATTTTTTTATTTTTAATAATTTTTTTAAAAAAATATTTCAATAACTATTTTATTTTACTTTATTTTATTCTTTCCTTCTTTCTTTTTTTCTCCCTTTTCTTCTGAGCTGTGCGGCAGACAGGGTCTTGGTGCTCTGGCCGGGTGCCAGGCCTATGCCTCTGAGGTAGGAGAGCTGAGTTCAGAACATTGGTCTACCAGAGACCTCCTGGCTCCATGTAATATCAAATGGCAAAAGCTCTTCCAGAGATCTCTATCTCAACACTAAGACCCAGCTCCACTCAACGACCAGCTCTCTACAGTGCTTGACACCCTATGCCAAAAAACTAGCAAGACAGGAACACAACCCCACCCAGTAGCAGAGAGGCTGTCTAAAATAATAATAAGGTCACAGTCACCCCAAATCACACCAGCAGACATGGTCCTGCCCATCAGAAAGACAAGGTTCAGCCTCATCCACCAGAACACGGGCACCAGTCCCCTCCACCAGGAAGCCTACACAACCCACTAAATCAAACTTAGTCAATGGGGTCAGACACCAAAAACAGCGGGAACCAGGAACGTGCAACCTGCAAAACGGAGACCCCAAACATAGTAAGTTAAGCTAAATGAGTAGTCAGAGAAACACACAGCAGATGAAGAAGCAAGGTAAAAACCCAACAAACCAAACAAATGAAGAGGAAATAGGCAGTCTACCTGAAAAACAATTCAGAGTAATGATAGTAAAGATGATCCAAAATCTTGGAAATAGAATGGAGAAAATACAAAAAATATTTAGCAAGGACCTAGAAGAACTAAAGAGCAAACAAACAGTGATGAACAACACAATAAATGAAATTAAAAATTCTCTAGAAGGAATCAAGAGCAGAAAAACTCAGGCAGAAGAACAGATAAGTGACCTGGAAGATAAAATAGTGGAAATAACTACTGTGGAGCAGAACAAAGAAAAAAGAATGAAAAGAACTGAGGACCATCTGAGAGACCTCTGGGACAACATTAAACAAACCAACATTTGAATTATAGGGGTCCCAAAAGAAAAAGAGAAAAAGAAAGGGACTGAGAAAATATTTGCAGAGATTATAGTTGAAAACTTCCCTAATATGAGAAAGGAAATAGTCAATCAGGTCCAAGAAGCACAGAGAGTCCCATACAGGATAAATCCAAGGAGAAAAACATCAAGACACATATTAATCAAACTAACAAAAATTGAATACAAAGAAAAAATGTTAAAAGCATCAAGGGAAAAAAAATAACATACAAGGGAATCCCCATAAGGCTAACAGGTGAACATTCAGCAGAAACTCTGCAGGCCAGAAGGGAGTGGCCAGACATTATTACAGTAATGAAAGGGAAAATCCTAAAACCAAGATTACTCTACCCAGCAAGGATCTCGTTCATATTCAATGGAGAAATTAAAGCCTTTAGAGAGAAGCAAAAGCTTAGAGAACTCAGTACCACCCAACCAGTTTTACAGTAAATGCAAAAGGAAATTTTCTAGGTGGGAGACACAAGAGAAGGAAAAGACCTACAATAACAAACCGAAAACAGTTAAGAAAATGGTAATAGGAACATATATATCAATAACTACCTTAATTGTAAATAGATTAAATGCTCCAACCAAAAGACAGAGACTGGCTGAATGGGTACAAAAACAAGACCCGTATGTATGTGGTCTTCAAGAGACACACTTTAGATATCAGGACACATACAGACTGAAAATGAAGGGATGAAACAAGATATTCCATGCAAATGGAAATCAAAAGAAACCTGGAATAGCAATTCTTATATCAGAAAAATAGACTTTAAAGTAAAGACAATTACAAGAGACAAAGAAAGACACTACATAATGATCAAGGGATCAATCCAAGGAGAAGATATAACAATTGTAAATATTTATGCACCCAACATAGGAACACGTCAATACATAAGGCAAATTGTAACAACAAAAAAGGGGAAATTGAAAGTAACAGAATCATAGGAGGAGACTTTAACACTCCACTTTCACCAATGATCAGATCATCCAAAATGAAAATAGATAAGGAAACACAAGCTTTAAATGATACATTAAACAAAATGGACTTAATTGATATTTATAGGACATTCCATCCAAAAACAACAGAATACACTTTTTTTCTCAAGTACTTATGGAACATTCTCCAGGATAGATCATATTTTGGGTCACAAAACAAGCCTTGGTAAATTTAAGAAAATTGAAACCTTATCAAGTATGGTTTCCAACCACAACTCTATGACACTAGATATCAGTTACAGGAAAAAATCTGTACAAAATACAAACACTTGGGGGCTAAACAATACACTATTAAATAATGAAGAGATTACTGAACAAATCAAACTGGAAATTAAAAAATACTTAGAGACAAAGGAAAATGAAAACATGATGACCAAAACCTATGGGATGCAACAAAAGCAGTTCTAAGAAGGAAGTTTATAGCATTACAATCCTACCTCAAGACACAAGAAACATCTCAAATAAACAATGTAACCATACACCTAAAGCAATTGGAGAAAGAAGAACAAAAAACCCCAGAGTTAGCAGAAGGAAAGAAATCATAAAGATTAGATGAGAAACAAATGAAGGAAACAATAGCAAAAATCACTAAAACTAAAAGCTGTTTCTTTGAGAAGATAAACAAAATTGACAAACCATTACCCAGACTCATTAAAAAAATGGGAGAAGACTCCAATCAATAGAATTAGAATTGAAAAAGGAGAAGTAACAACTGACACTGCAGAAATACAACAGATCATGAGAGATTACTACAAGCAACTATATGCCAATAAAATGGGCAACCTGGTAGAAATGGACAAATGTTTAGAAAAACACCACCTTCCGAGACTGAACCAGGAAGAAATAGAAAATATAAACAGACCAATCACAAACACTGAAATTGAGACTGTGATTAAAAATCTCTCAACAAACAAAAGCCCAGAGCCAGGTGGCTTCACAGGCGAATTCTATCAAAAATTAGGGAAGAGCTAGCACCTATCCTTCTCAAACTCTTCCAAAATATAGCAGAGGGAGGAAGACTCCCAAACTCATTCTATAAGGCCACTATCACCCTGATACCAAAACCAGACAAAGATGACACAAAGAAAGACAGCTTCAGGCCAATATCACTGCTGAACACAGAGGCAAAAATCCTCAACAAATTACTAACAAACAGAATCCAACAGCATATTAAAAAGATCATACACTATGATCAAGTGGGATTTATCCCAGGAATGCAAGAATACTTCAGTAGACAAAAATCAATCAATGTGATAAACCACATTAACAAATTGAAGGGGAAAATCTATATTATCATCTCAATATATGCAGAAAAAGATTTTGACAATATTCAACACCCATTAATAATAAAAACCCTCCAGAAAGTAGTCATAGAGAGAACCTACCTCAACATAATATAGGCCATTATGACAAACCCACAGGCAACATCATTGGCAATGGGGAAAAATTGAAACATTTCCATTTAAGATAAGACACAATACAAGGTTGCCCACTCTCACCACTATTACTCAATATAGTTTTGGAAGTTTTAGCCAAAGCAATCAGAGAAGAAAAATAAATAAAAGGAATCCAAAATGGAAAAGAAGAAGTAAAACTGTTTGCAAATCACATGATACTATACATAGAGAATCCTAAAGATGCTACCAGAAAACTACTAGGGCTAATCAATGAATTTTGTAAAGTAGCAGGATATAAAATTAATGCACAGAAATCTCTTTGATTCCTATACACTAACAATGAAAAGACAGAAAGAGAAATTATGGTAACAATCCCATTTACCATTGCAAATAGAAGAATAAAATGCATAGGAATAAACCTACCTATGGAGGGAAAAGACCTGTATGCAGAAAACTATAAGACACTCTTAAAAGAAATTGAAGATGACACAAATAGGTGGAGAGATATAAAATGTTCCTGGATGGAAGAATCAACATTGTGAAAATTACTCTACTACCCAAAGCAATTACAAATTCAGTGCAATCCCTATCAAACTACTGATGGCATTCTTCACAGAATTTGAACAATAAGTTTTATAATTTGTATGGAAACACAAAAGAGCCTGAATAGCCAGAGCAATATTGAGAAAGAAAAACGGAGCTGAGAAATCAGGCTCCTGGACTTCAGGCTACACTACAAAGCTACAATAATCAAGGCAGTATGGTACTGGCACAAAAACAGAAATATATATCAATGGAACAGAATAGAAAGCCCAGAGATAAACTCACACACATATAGTCATCTTATTTTTGATAAAGGAGGCAAGAATATACAATGGAGAAAAGACAGCCTCTTCAATAAGTGGTGTTTGGAAAACTGGACAGCTACACGCAAAATAATGAAATTAGAACACTCCCTAACACCTTACACAAAAATAAACTCAAAATGGATTAAAGACCTAAGCGTAAGGCCAGACACTGTAAAACTCTTAGAGGAAAACATAAGCAGAACACTCTACGACATAAATCAGAGCAAGATCCCTTTTGACCCACCTCCTAGAGAAATGGAAATAAAACCAAAAATAAACAAATAGGGCCTAATGAAACTTAAAATATTTTTCACAGCAAAGGAAACCATAAACAAAATGAAAAGACAACCCTCAGAATGGAAGAAAATATTTGTAAATGAATCAACGGACAAAGGATTAATCTCCAAAATTTGCAACCAGCTCATACAGCTCAATACCAAAAAGCAAAGAGCCCTATCCAAAAATGGGCAGAAGACCTAAATAGACATTTCTCCAAGGAAGATATACAGATTGCTGACAAACACATGAAAGGATGCTCAACATCATTAATCATTAGAGAAATGCAAATCAAAACTACAATGAGATATCATGTCACACCAGTCAGAATGGCCATCATGAAAAATTCTACAAACAATAAATGCTGGAGAGGGTGTGGAGAAAAGGGAACCCTCTTGCATTGTTGGTGGTAATGTAAATTGATACAGCCACTATGGAGAACAGCATGGAGGTTCCTTAAAAAACTAAAAATAGAACTATCATACGACCCAGCAATCTCACTACTGGGCATATAACCTGAGAAAACCATAATTCAAAAAGTCATGTACCACAATGTTCATTGCAGCTCTATTTACAATAGCCAGGACATGGAAGCAATCTAAGTGTCCATTGACAGATGAATGGGTAAAGAAGATGTGGCACATATATACAATGGAATATTACTCAGCCATAAAAAGCAACAAAATTTAGTTATTTGTAATGAGGTAGATGGACCTAGAGTCTGTCATACTGAGTGAAGTAATTCAGAAAGAGAAAAACAAATACCGTATGCTAACACATATATATGGAATTTAAAGGGAAAAAAATGGTTCTGAAGAACCTAGGGGCAGGACAAGAATAAAGACGCAGACATAGAGAATGGACTTCAGGACATGGGGAGGAGGAAAGGTAAGCTGGGACAAAGTGAGAGAGTGGCATGGACATATATACACTACCAAATGTAAAATAGATAGCTAGTGGGAAGCAGCACCAAGCTGATCTCCCTGTGCTATGCAGCTGCTTCCCAC